>NW_017306741.1:1017461-1027031 GCF_000935625.1 Nanorana parkeri
GCGCGGCAGTATTCTGATAGCTGCCGGCGGCCATCTTGGTGATGGACGCCGGCAGAGAGAGGAGGGGACAGTCACCCGGCAGGATAAGGTATGCCGCCGGATCCCCTCCTCTCTCCTGATACTGTCGGGCGTTCGGTCCATGACCGAGCGCCCGACTTTTAGAGGGGGGTGACACCAAAATGACTGTGAGTCATTTTGGTGTCACCCCTGCAATGGTGTCACCCGGGTGCGGGCCGCACACCCCGCACCCCCCTTGTGACGCCACTGCCTAGGCCTTTTATGATAGTTCAGCTGATAAGAATCTGAATTACCGTTGTGAATGGGTAGTACATATACATTTCAGAGGCACACTTGTTGAAGTGGAAACTGAATTGGCATTACTCAAAAAAATATATATCGTTTTTATTAGTATAATCAAGATGTGGACATTGCAAGGGTCATAAGGGTGCACAAGCAATAAAAGTATAGGACATTTTACCTGAAATTAACTGACCTGAACATGGGTTTTTCTAAACTTTTTGGTTTGTATTGCTGAAACTTGCCAGATAAATAGGAACAGTCACAGCTGGGGAGGTAATACTAAAATCAATATGAATTCAGCTGCTAGGAAGTTAACATCACTGCCTCCAATAACAACCCTGGATTCATTTGTCTTTTTTTAGAGCTGCATGTTATATTGAACAAGTGAGTGCATCTTGCTTTGACAAGATTCCCTGGCCAAGGATGCTATACGTTGAAACATAATTTAAAGAAATGCTTCAGTGATCTAATGGCATAAAGATAATGTTAATAATAAATGATCCTGTATGTCATATTGCAATAATTTACAATCTGTACAATTTGCAGTGCAAAATCTATATCTGAAAAAGCCTAGATGCAGAACCAGACAAAACCCGGCCAGTCCAATTTATATTGACTAAAATTAAAACATTAAGCCCAAGAGGTATAAAATGTCTATCAGTGGAATATTTAAAAAATATCAAGTGTTGATTATTAAAGTCAAGCTTCAGCTTTTTTATTTTGAATGGATGGTTGCATAAGTAAAAATAAAATAAAAAAAGGAAATGCTTTCTTCTATACCATCTTTTGTGAATTTCCAAATGTTGCAACATAAAACCTCCTTACCGTATAATTAAACTCTCTTTTTTTTTTTTGCATATATCAACTGCTTGTTAGCTCACTCACTTCTGTCCAAAGATCTGAAGTTTCTTGAGTGGACAAGCAGCATGATGGGGTGGGTGCATGCGCAGTAGAGAACTTCGGCGGGAGAAGAGGAGAGACACAGTGTAAGTGAAAGCACACATTCCGGCAGTGTGCACGCGGACAGACACCGCGGGACACAGAAGATACAGCAGTCAGCGTGGATCTGAGACTGGCACCAGCGCTGGAGGGACTCCTGAAAGCTACTGGAAAGAAGAAGATGATCAGATCAAGAGGTATCATTTAAGGTAAGTCCTTAAAGCAGCATGGGGTGGGAGAAAAATATTTGTGACTTTAATGTCACTTTAAGGTAAACATTTTTATTTTAAACATTAACTTTATTTGTTATAAGCCATTATTATTTCATGTAAACATTACAAGGCTTAATGTAAATGATAAAGTCCAGGTCATCTACTTATGCTATCCAGCAAGCACTACAACTATGCTCAGGTCAGACAGTTCATCTACTTTACATTGATCTGAGTTCTGTATGATCCACTGCTGTAAGAGTCTGCAGAGAACCTCACAGGGCCACTTAGACATGGATTTTCTGAGGCCTGAGCCAGGGTAACTGTCAGTCCAGGATGGCAGGCTGCATAAGTCTTTCTTCCTGAGGTGTTGCCAGCATGTAGAGTGGGTGTCCAGTATCACAATATAGTGTCTGCTTTGTTAATATGTAAGCGCAAAGTTTAGGAGCATAGAAAGATGATGAAATGACATATGCCTCATAACTGCTCTAGTCATTGTGTAGGTACAGGGCATTATGAAACAAACAGAGGCAGAACAGTCCTTCCACTAGCATCTTTTCATGGCCTTGTTTACTCACTTTCCCTGTTATTTTTGAATTTTTTGCTGACAATACTGCTCTAAGATTATTGTTTTTTTTCCTTATGTCGTTTAAAAGTTACGTATTTCTGATACTTACAGCAGCTGTGTCAAAATACAAAGCTTTTGTGCATAGAAAGAAGATCTTTCTATCTCTAGTTTCATTTTTATTCAAATATAAATATATAGTCATAGTAGGTTTCACCTTTCATACCTTGAAGAGCTTTAAACAGTAATTTTAATGCAAAGTGTCACCTGGGGAACAGACTCAGGTCAGCTGCAAACTTTGATTATATTTTCTGACAATCTGAAGTAACAACTCATGTTCTAACATACAGATATTTGGAAAACAACATATTATTAATGAGGTTGCGCTTATGTTTTATTGAACAATAAAATATCTACTTTAACCAGCCGCACCTGAAGTACCTAGAGAAAAAGCATACATCATATATAAATAACTCTGGATTGTTCTAACGTGGCTATAAATTAAAGGGTCAATCAACCTAAAATGATATTTCATTTTTGGTGGATGTTGGAGATCTATTGATATTTTTTAGTTATTTTATATATAAAAAATACAACTGGAGGTGTGAAGCACACACGTTTTGCATGAATTCTCAAAGTATCAGGTTAATAGGAGCAGAGCTGAGACTAATGGCCAGGACGTCTTGCTAATGTGGTATCCAAGACCTTTTAGGAGCCAGGCGCTGATTCAGCCCATCAAGCCCCCCACCACCCCATAACTTAAAGGAGAACTATGGGGTTAGGGCTTTTCCCCATAGTTCTCCGAAGGGTAACGGGAGGACACAAACTAGCATCATCCCGTTACCCAAAGCTCAGTATACCGCAAGCTGCAGCTCGTGGTATACTGAGACTCCGCAGCTGAAATGGATCCTGACAATTATGGATCCACCCAGCTGTGTGAGTGACAGCTGGCTCTGCCTATCTAGAGGCAGAGCCAGCTGTACCCGCCCCCTTCCCCCATCCGTTCCGCCAGTCAGCGTTGGAGGATCGGAGCTGGGAGGGGGGAATCCAGTCCCTCCCCTGTCACGGCTCTCTGCCGTGACAGGATCGAGAAGTGAGCGAACGCCGGTATGTGTTCGCTCACTTCCCGATCTACTGAGCCGAGCTGTGACAGTTTCATTGTCACAGGTCGGCTAGAACTATGAGGATGAGGGAAAAGCACTCACCTCATAGTTATCCTTTAAAGTAAAACTTAAGCCTGCAAACCTCTAAAACCAAGAAAGGTGCAGTCTTAGCCTCTGTCTGGTTCTACAGTTGCCATGGTGCTTCACATGTAATCATCTATGACACAAGCCATTTAAGGGTTTGCAAGTTCAGTTGAGAGATGGCATAAGCACACTAGCAATTATGACAGTAATCATCACAGACAGCAATTTCACCTTTAGTTAAGATGTTCTTCAAATAGCCCATCCCACCCTCTGAGTGCAGACCACCTGGTAAAATACTTCCATTTCTTCACTTTACAGTGACCTTAATTGTGCAGCCCTGCCCTGTCTAGTTTAGGATATCACATTACATTTGAGCAGAATGTGTGATTGTTGTGTTATCTTCTTTAATAATGTCTGGAACAATTACAAACAAGTTTCCTTTTAAATATCTAGCATTCCAAGTCAGGTGATCACTATGCAGTATATAAGCACATCTGTTTTAAATTGTGTTACCCCTAAAGATGGCCAAACAATATGCACTCTAATTCTACAATCTTCTTTAGTTATACTATAAAAAATGCAGTGCAAGGTCCTACCTGAATGGAAACAAACTGTATAGTTTGTTTAGGTGTGTCTTCATATTACATTGTTTTGGAAAATCTAAAGGAGATTGTACAGAAATTGCATAGTGCATGTCCATCTTAACTGTGGTGAAGCAATTGAACCTGCTGATAAATAGCCAGTTAAACTAGAAAATGCATTTAACAAAATGTTCTGATTACTTGAAGTTGTTGATGAGTTGTTGATATCAGGATTTTGAAACAATACATTAATATAATAACTTTAGATATCACCAGTTAATGTGTAGAAACTAACAAATTCAAGAATCCCACATACACACACACACAGACCTTTGCACTAATACATTGTTCATGTCTTTCTTTTACCAATTTAATAAATATCATGAGTATAAATCCTCATTATCTTTATTTCCAAGGATTTTTGGTTGTCCTAATACTCAGGATTTACTGTAAAGTGCACGTGGGCTTCCATGTAAGCAGCCATTAGTTTTATGGGAAATATAAAAATATATCCATTCAATGAAAATATTGAATCTAAAGGTATGGTGGCTAGAAAATCTTCAGTTTTTGATATTCCCTTGAAAAGAATCAAACTGAAAGGATGGTAGACAGTATACTATAGAAGATACACATGTTTAGTGTATGAATCAAATTGAATCAATCTTGTAAAGGACTGAATAATTAATATTGTTGTTAATTGATTGTAATTTATTTGAAATAGGCAGTAGAAAGTGAAGCACTGCATAGTTTATATTGGCATACAGTTGTTGAGAATTAAGGATAACTGCACTTTCAAACAAAGTACACATATCCTTCAGGCCCCTTTAAGGTGTCATCACCAGTTCCTCCCTCCCGATGCACAAATGAATACTTACCAAGTTCTGACAGACCCAGCCTTTGTTGATTGTTTACAACCTGCAGTGGATGTCTCCTTCTCCTGGCCGCATATGTGCAGTACATTACCATTTAATTCTATTGAGCCATCTCCCAGCTGGTAGACAGGGGTAGATGAGCCCCACAGAAGTAAATGAGTATGTACTGTGTACTTGCATCCATAGCCTAAACCTAAGGAGGTGCTGACCTCCACATCATCATTAGGGCACATGCACCCCAACACAGGACACTGTTGCATGAAGAAGAAGCTGCAAAGAGAAACGTCATGCAGATTTTAGGTAATAAAAAATGACAACTAATTTTAAAAAACGTTTCTATTTCATCATCAGCATTAAACACTATGCAACGTGTTTTTGCCTAGGGTTTAGCTACACCTAATGTTATTAAGAAAGCACTGTTTCAAAGTATGTGAATCTTCTCCCCCTTTCATTCATGTAAAGTACAATAACATCTCCAAATATAGTAAAAACAATTTTATCTTTGTGTCTTTTAAAATAAAAAATAATCTGCACTAGGTTGGGCGCCCTTCTGTCCTTTTTTGTACAATAACATCTCCCCCTTGGTATTAGCCCTTTGGCTTTTCATGTATTGCATCCCCGTGGCCAGGACTTCCAATTTAATCCAACATTACATAAACAAGGTATGTTAATTAGACAATTCACAGAGAGCTCATTAAAAAAGGCACAATGTTCATACATTGCACACTTTTTATGCCAGCACAGTTTAACATGAGTGCCACTAGTTTAGCAGCAAGACTGCTGGTATTCTAATCACTTTCACTAATCTTGTTTTGAAAAGGTGGCCTGTAATGACCAATGTAACAGTTCATTGACCTGTGCAGTCTAAAGCTTTTGACATAGTTCTAAAGCAAAGTAGGGCACTAATTGTCTTGTACTGCATTGGATGGCAAAGAGTGTGCAATAGAGGTGATTATTTTTATAATAAACTTTAATAAACCTCCCGCTGGTGTTTTTAAATTAGACTATAGCTAAGGGCATGATTTTAATTAAGAAAATGCTTCACAGCTAGTATGCTGTATCATTCTCTTCCCAGGGTGGATAGGAAACAAAATATTTTGTTTATCTTTGTGTAAGTAGGCAGGAAAAAAGACAATATCTTCTGTGAATGGAAGGGAAAGCCTATTAAACAAAGTACAACATGCAGGTTGTTTATCCATGCTTTTATGTTACAATCAGACCTTGACTAAAATTCAAAAGTTAGTCTTGTATGATTACAGTGGATAAGAAACATTTCAAATATCGGCCAGGAGAATGGTCATCTGAATACAACAATCAATTAGACGTTTGTTTTTTTCTGCACACAAATAGCAGCTGGAATCTTACTGGTTGCAGTGAACAGTTTTCTCCTCCAAGGAGTCTTTGATCCAAGGATATTCTACCTTGTGAAAATAGAATTCTACTTTAGAGGGGGGCCCTCTTTCTCTTCTCACTGCAGCAGCGGTGGACAGTCTACAATAATCTGACAGAGGTCAATATATATATATATATATTGACCTAATATATCCAACCGAACCCCTCTTGTATATATATATATATATAAACATACAGGAGGGGTTCGGCTGGATATATTAGGCAGAATTTTGTCCCTGAAGTTGACTTGCAAACCCCTGCACAATAGCTGAAAAAATGGGCAAGCAACTCCAAACCTGCAGCTCTTGGGGGATGTTCCCGGTCTCCAGTGGTCAGGACCTACCAAAAGGGGTCCAAGGAAGGAAAATTGGTGAACCGGTGACAGGGTCATGGGCAGCCAAGGCTCATTGATGCATCTGGAGAGCAAAGGCTGACCCATGTAGTCTGATCCAATAGAAGGGCTATTGTAGCTTAAATGGCTGAAAATGTTAAGGTCGGTTCCGATAGAAAGGTGTCCTTATACACAGTGGATTGCAATTTGTTGCATATGGTGCACATAGGCTGACCCATGGCCAAAAGTGCCTACAGTGGGTATGTGAGCTTCAAAACTGGTCCACAGAGCAATGGAAGAAGGTGAACTGGTCTGATGAATCACATTCTGTTTTACATTATATGGATGGCCCGGTGTATGTGCGTCACTTACCTGGGGAAGAGATGGCATCAGGATGCACTATGGGAAGAAGGCAATCCGGCAGAGGCAGCGTGATGCTTTGTGCAATGTTCTGCTTATAGCAGTGGCCTCTTTCAGCTGCATAATGTGCCATACTACACTGAAAAATGTTTAAGAATGGTTTGAGGAACACAATAACAACTTCAAGGTGTTGACTTGGCTTCCAAATTCTCCAGATCTTTTTTGTGTTTTAGATTAAGTTTTAAGAAACCAGTACTTAATAAACGAGAGTCTCCAGTGAAGGAATAAGTAATTATCCTTGAAAATGACCTCTCCTTCATTTCCATATCAATAAAATTTGGCAGAGAATCAGTAGGTAAAAAAAAGCATTTACATCATGCATTCTTTGTTACAATGGTTTTTGAGCTTTGCCGAGCATTTCTAATCCCTTACTGTAATCTTTTACCTATGGCTCATAGACTAAATAGACATTTTAGTTTTAAAATAAAAAATGAATCGTAATGGCATGGATAGATTTTCATTTAATAAGCTAAATTGAATTTAGTACCGTTACCACTTGCTAGCTTTGTGGTATCATTTTTAAGCCTAATAATTTGCTGATCCTATTTACTAGAATATGATATTCCTAATTTTATGATTTTGAACAATGGACACAGTGTTTTGTAACATAGACCTGGATTTTACTTTTCTCTTTAGAATCAGAAAAGTAATTCAAAAGATTACCCAACGTTAGATATAAGGAATAGTTTACAAAAAGAGGATACTATTAACATTAACTGTATACATATTTTACATTTTATAACTTAAAGATGCAATAAGCAGAAAAGGAAAAATGATAATATGCAAATTGATATATTTAACATTTATGTATGTTTGCTGTGCAACCTGACTGGACAGGAGCAAATTGTTTATTGCACACGGTCCAACAGACTCTATGGTTCTCTGGTTAAAAAGTGAAGCAACGAATGAAAATATTCTATTTATAATAATATAATAATTTCCTGATCTTGGGCACAACAGCAGGGGGTGCACTCTGTCCTGTGCCAAGAAGAAGTGGGGAACTGTTATATATTAAGGGTATAATGCAGATCTATGTGCCATACACACAGTAGAGAACAGTGACTAGCCTATTGCTCTTTGTGTAACACTTATAGCATGGTTTGAATCAGGGGCGTAGATAAGGGGGGGATAGGGGGGTTCAAACCCCCCCAGAGGGTCCTGGCAGTGGTGTTGTGAGAGGGGACAGAAGGGGGGAATGTGCTCCCGAGCGCCCGTCTGAAGGATATCCACAGACAGGCAGGGTCTTCTAAAGGGATGCGGGGATGTCTTGTTTAACCACTTAAAGGCCATGGTGTTTCACCCCCTTCCCGGCCAGGCCATTTTTCAGTATTCAGCGCTGCGGTACTTTGACTGATGTTTATTCCGTCATGCAACACTGCACTGAAATGAATTTCATATCATTTTTTGGGGACAGATAGAGCTTTCTTTTAGTGGTATTTAATCACCACTGGGGTTTTTATTTTTTACTATATAACAAAAAAAGTACCCTAAATTTTGAAAAAAAAACATGTTTCCCTATAAAATGTTATGAAACATTTATTTTCTCCCCAATTTTTTGGTATAATATAAAAAACGGGGTCACGTCGGGTAAATAGACACTAAACATGTCAACCTTTAAAATTGCGCGCGCCTGCGAAATCGCAGAAAACTTCCCGCAACCAAAATTGGCCATAGGCGATGCTTTAAACGTATTTACCGCTCATCAGTTTAGTGTCATCAGTGATTGATGGCCCTAGAATTATTGTTCTCACTGCGACGTTCGCGGCGATATGTAACATGTGCTGCATAATGGGCGCAATCGTCGTTTTCGTACATAGGCGCACCCGACGCATGTTTGCGCGTGTATCTGGGGGGCGGGGGACTTTAAAAAAATGTTTGTGTTATTTTTTTTTATTTTTTTTAGCTTCTTTATTTTTTTTAGCTTCTTTATTTTTTTTAATGCTGTAATTTTTTTTTTTTTACTTAACTTTATTGCTATAACATAGGGGACTAAGGAATCCCCTATGTAATAGCCAGTTCACCAAACAGGTCCTCTTTATGGAGACATCAGGGGTCTCAAGACCTCTGATGTCACCTAGGGACCCCCACAGAAGCTGATGAAGCACAGATCTGCTCCATCAGCTTCTCTCCGGTGTTCTGCACCGGAGAGTGACACTGAATGCAGGAAGTGATGTAATATACATCACTTCCTGCATTCGGGGACAGGAAGAGAGATCAAAGGGATGATCAAGTAATGATCTCCCTTTGATCTGCTGTTAGAGCGTAGCCACACCGGCCACATCGGATCACGGACCGACAGCGGCGACGAGCAGACAAAGGTACGGGGGAGGGCGGCGCACACCCGCTGCTCCTGCATGCGATCGGGCGTCTCTAGAGACACCCGATCGCTTGTATGCAAACAGCCATCGCTGTCTGTTTACATGCTTACAGTTTTCCCTCTCGTGTGCGCGCTGAGTGCCGCAGACGAGAAGGGGGAGGGGCAGGGCGTCTTAAGACGCCCTCCTGCTCCTAGCAGACTTCCGTCTGGCCGTTCACAAACGGCCATGGATGGAAGGTAGTTAATAAAACATCAATGACGGCTGGAGGAGAGCTGTATTTTATGAACACTGATGTTTTATCAAATAGGGCATCCCCGGCATCCCTTTAGATGTGCCTGTTCCTGCCTGGCCCTGGATGATCTGTACATGCCTCAGTGCGGTCTCTGCAGGAGGCAGGGTGTCCTACCAGCATCAGAAGGATGGAGACAGAGCAGGCAATCAGGTAGCAGGAGGGGG
>NW_017306741.1:1027101-1031715 GCF_000935625.1 Nanorana parkeri
GCACAGCCCACCTGAGACTCCCGCACAGCCCACCTGAGACTCCACAAAGCCCTTCTGAGACCCTGGAGACATCAGGCCACCACCCTGGAGCAACACAGAGTACGTAGCTTCATATTATTCTGCATTGATGTATAATGTATTCCTGAGATTTATAGTCCTCTATAGCTGGTGGTATTCTGCATTGCTGTATAATGTATTGCTGGGATTTGTAGTCCTCTATAGCTGGTGGTATTCCTGCATTGCTGTATAATGCATTGCTATGTGGTGGGCCTCCATGGTGGGTCAGTGGATTTAGACCCACTTCTGTGCTCCCTTCTCTTGGTGTGGCAGCACCCCTCCTGAACCACCATGTAGGTGTAGGCTTGAAATCACTCACTTTTCTCCTCCATGACAGATTAGAAGGGGCAATGCCTTTAAAATTGAAGGAAGCCCAGTAGTGGCTCCTAAATTACCAAAGCAGCACTGGATAATGAGGTGATTTGAAGGTGGATCAAAAAGGGAAAACATAGGCAAGGGAACAGTTTGTCTAGAATGACTCTAGAGCATTGAACTATGGATAGATTTGGGGGAGCGCTAATAAAAGACTTTCCCCCGGGCGCCTAATTTTTTACACAAATAGAGCTTTCTTTTGGTGCTATTTGATTGCCGTTGATTTTTTTAATTTCATTTTTTAATGACTTTTTAAATGAAAAAAGACCAAAAATTGTGGGAAAAAAATCTTTTCAACTTTTTGTTATACAAAATATCAAATAAAATCAAATTTCTTCCTAATGTTAGGCCAGTGTTGTGGGCAGTGAACCAGGAAAGTATTAATCCTTTTATTAACATGCAGGTCTTTTGTAACAACAGTCACTTTACTTTGCAGAAAACGGAATAACAGTGAAACTAAATACATACAGTAAGTCTGTTTTTCTGGATAAAACTCCTGCAACCACTGTAGTGTTAATAAGGTTGATCAAAGGGATGAGCATTGTACATCATGTAAATGTATGTAATTATGAGATATCCAATTCAGTTGTGTGTTGATCCCACCAGTTGCTCTTAACTTCCAAGAACAGTTGATCATGTTGTTCTGAAAACCTTCCTTTATTTTGCTATCCCTTAGCAGAAGATTCCTTTTTATGGTTTGTAAAAACCATAATATTCATATTGGGAATATGTATGTATGTATGAATGTATAGACCTAATTGATGATTGATTTTCTATAATTTAATCTGTCCTAGTGTGGAAATGCGGTTTAACTGCACTACTGTTTTTGAGTTACAAATGGTAATTCAATCAGTAAGCCTGACAGGCAGACCCTATGTATACTTTCAACAGCTGTTAGGAATGTTCGAAGAGTACACTTGTGCCCTTTAAAATGGGATTGAAGGATGAACATGAGTCAGGACTATTGTAGGCCCATATTGAGAGTATAGAACCTCATTACGTCAATATGTAGTGGAAATAGAACTTCATTATGCTAATGTGAATCACTTTTAAGGTAAACATATCATAGGTTATTTTTAAGTAGAAGATGGATATAAGGATGGGGGATGGTCCTTCAGGGTCACACAGAAACTGACACTTACACGCAGACACGATGCAGACACACACACAAATACTCTAAAGTTTTTCAAGAACATACTTATACACTTACATAACTATTTTTATATTTTTTTCATGCCATTTATCTTGTAATGATTTGTAACTTTGTAATTAAACACATTTATGAGTTTTATGCAAGAACAGAAGCAATTTTCTCTTTTTAACTTCTTCCACCCTATTTTGCAAGAAAAAAAAGAGTATGACATAAAAAATCGTATTCTACATGGTTCCACCTGTTGATCGGTGTGCCTAAGGTGTATTGATGGCTTAAAGCCTAGGTAGGGGATATGTTAACTGTAATAATATTATTATGCATGTGGTTTTATAAATTATATATAAAGCCATTTTAGCTATAGAAATGTATTTACATTATTATTATAAAACTTCTAGTAACATTTTCCTGGAGTGACAGTGTCGGGAAGCAGGGGGTGTTACCTCTACTCGGGGACCACGGGCACGGCGCAGGGCATGGGTTACCCTTCAGCTCGGTAGAACACCTGGTGCCCGAGGTGCGGGTGCGCGAGTCACACGGCGTGTGCACATGCGCAGTACGCAGGCTGCGCGCGCATCACTGGGAGCATAGCGTTCCTGCGTCATCTGGCTATCAGGTGTGAGCCTTGCTGGGGAAGGTTCTCAGTACACACCTTCCATCTTCCTCTCCTGCCATTGGTTCCTGGGGAGGGAGGCCTCCTGGTTGCCTCGGTGACCAGGGGTGGTCCTACCTCCCCTGGCTATAAAAACCTGGCCTGAGCTCTGGCTTATTGCTGAGTTATTCCACCTTATGGTGAACACCTAGCCTCCCTGCTGATCCTCCTATTGCCTGTTGCTACTTTGTATATTTCCCGATTACTGACCCTTGGACTGTCTTCCGCCTTTGAACCTTCGCTGCCTGCCTCGACCCGGATTGGACATTGACTACCCCTCTTGGATTATGCCTAAACTTGTACCGCGTTTCTGGACTGTCAGCTGCTTACTGCCAGTGGGTTCCTCATCTCACTACTAGCTCCCTGTGACGTCTGACAGACAGTCACTAGTAATAAAATAGATGTATCTGCTAACATGTTTGATAACAAAATCTCTTGTAATGGGTAATCTCTTGAAATATGTTGGTGCTTTCTAATGGTTTCTTGTAACATGTTACTGGCATTGTGTAAAATGTTTTTGGAGTCTGAGAATCTCTTGTATCATATTGTTGTTCTCATACGTCATATGATGTTTTCTTACACAATGGTGGTTGATAGTCACTTCTATAATGCTGGTCATCTCTTTTATTATGTATATAAAATAGGACATGGCTGCAAATGTCTTAATTTTTAAACAGGCTCATTATGATTAATTCACACCTTTTAAAGGAAACATATGTACTGTGGCTTGCAAAAGTATTCACCCCTCCTGGCATTTTTCCCATTTTGTTGCATTACCACCTGGAATTGAAATGGATTTTTTAGAGGTTGTATCATTTGATTTACACAACATGCCTACCACTTTGAAGATGAACATTTTTTTATTGTGATACAAACAAGAAATAAGACAGAAAAACAGTAAACTTGAGCATGCATAAGTATTTAGTACTTTGTAGAGCCACCTTTTGCAGCAATTACAGCTGCAAGTCTTCTGGGGCATGTCTCTATCAGCTTTGCACATCTATTCACTGGGATTTTTGCCCATTCTTCAAGGCAAAACTTCTCCAGCTTCTTCCAATTGGATAGGTTTTATTAGTGTACAGCAATCTTTAGGACATGCCACAGATTCTCAATTGGACTTTGGGTCTGGGCTTTGACTAGGCCATTCCTCTCTGACATGCGGAAACAGGTTTCCATCAATATTTTCCCTGTATTTAGCACCATCCATCATTCCTTCATTTCTGACTAGTTTGCTAGTCCCTGCCACTGAAAAACATCCACACAGCATGCCACTGCCACCACCATGCTTCACTGTAGGGATGGTGTTCTCTGGGTGATGAGAGGTCTGGGGCTTGTGCCAGACATAGCATTTTACCAAAAAGCTCAATTTTAGTCTCATCTGACCAAAGTACCTTCTTCCATATGTTTGGGGAGTCTCCCACATGCCTTTTGACAAATAGCAAATGTGTTTGCTTATTTTTTTCTGTAAGTAATGGCTTTTTTTTCTGGCCACACTTCCATGAAGGCCAGCTCTGTGGAGTGTATGTCTTAAAGTGGTCCTTTAGACAGATACTCCAATCTCCACTGTAGAGCTTTGCAGCTCCATCAAGGTTATCTTTGGTCTCTTTGTTGCCTCTCTGATTAATGCCCTCCTTCCTGGTCTGTGACTTTTGGTGGGTGGCCCTCTCTTGGCAGGTTTGGCAGGGGCGAACAGCAGCGAGTGAGCAGCCAGAGCTTCGGCTCAGTCAATCCAGATGTTGGATCGGCTGAGTCGAAGTCCTTCTGCACTTCGGCTCAGCCGAACATGCAGAACATGTTCGGCTGACCGAAGTGCAGCTGAAGGCAGCCGATGTACAGCTGATTTCACTTGGCTCACTTCACTACGGCTCGGTTAGTCACTCGGCTGCCTTCGGTAGCTTTGTGAATAACCCTGTTAGATTGCACACAGGTGGTCTTTAACTAATTATGGGACTTCTGAAGGTAATTGGATGCACCAGGTCTTATGTAAGGGCTGTGTGAATACATATACTTGCACCACTTTTTATTTTTTATAATTTTTTAAAACAAGTTATTTTCTTGATTTCACTTCACCATTTTGAACTATTTTGTGTATGTCCTGTTCACATGACATCCGTTTTCTGTGCTGACCTGATCCATATGCTCCTGCACTAAAAATGCATCCCAATGTATCTCTATGGGGTCTATTCACGAAGCTGCCGAAGGATCTGGCCGTAGCTTCGGCTAGCTTTGGCCCCAGGACCCCTTCGGTTTAGTAGAACCGAAGGGGTTCTGTACGGGCTATTCACAATAGCCCGTACAGCTCCCGATCATGGCCGAGCGGCTCAGCCGAGCCGAACGCATATGCATCGGCTCGGCTGAGCCGTGCTGAAAGCCGAAGCTGGCC
>NW_017306741.1:1032367-1048296 GCF_000935625.1 Nanorana parkeri
AGAGCAAGAGAAAAAAATATATATATTTTTCCCATTGAAAAGCATTGGGACATTACTATTGGCTATTTCAATTTGCAATAGCCAATAGTAAACTAGCATTGTACCCGCCCTCTGCTGCAGTTCCCCATCAGGTCCATCAGAGGGCAGGAACAATGCTAGTTTACTATTGGCTATTGCAAATTGAAATAGCCAATAGTAATGTCCCAATGCTGTTAAATGGGAACATTTCTTTTTTTTCTATTCTGACATCGATCGTGTCAGAATAAAGAAAAAAAAAGCTGAGCATGTTCGGCCGACCCGAAGCCACACAAAGCAAGCCGATGTACGGCTGATTTCAGCCGATGTACGGCTGAAATTAGCCATACCAGCCTGAAGTGAATAGCCGAACAGTGTTTGGCTCACTTCACTTCAGATCGGTCATTCACTCGGCTGCCCTCGGCAGCTACGTGAATAGACCCCTATGTGTTTTATGGGCTACAGTTCTCACGTGTGCAGTCCGTTCAGGTTACGACAGAAAAAATACTGCATGTCACATTTTGTCCAGTCAGGAAACGGTCTGGAAACGCAAAACGAGTCAAAAACGCACCGACTGCAGCTAACATACTATTTTAACTGGAATGCATCAAAAAACGCTGCAAAAACACATAGCACTGCTTCTGCAGATCTGCACCTGATCAGGACCTGAAAATCATGTCAACAGGCCCAAATAAAAAGCCATTTTAATTCCGGTTGGTAATGCAACAAAATAGGAAAAATGCCAAGGGGGTGAATACTTTTTGCTAGCCACTGTAGCTTCTACCAAGCTAACAAATACATTTTAAATTTAAACTCCTCTGGTAAATTTAAAGGTGAAATGGCACGGCTCTTTGATACAATAGCTTTTAATGTGCACAATAGTTCTTTTTCTTGTGGCATTTGTTTTAGCTATAGCATAGTATAAATCTAGTAGTATAATGGTAAAAGAACAAAGAAATTGCAATTACTTATGACATGACACTTCTATCAGTAACATGCCATTTCCTGTTTTTTATATTTTCTCACTTCATATATGTTTGGTATTGCTATTTACTGATCAGGTCTCAGAAGACAAGAACAGGTTATTTGCCTGAATGCTTTCAGAGAAATGGAATCCCCATGCAACCATTTTCCTGATATATTTATTAGGTCAGGCACTGCAAGCTGCTCTCAACCCAAATGAAAATGAAAGAGCAGAAATATGGGATTTTTCCACCTTTAGATCTCTAGGTTGCTGACTGACACACATCATTTTTCAGGCACTGACAGGGCTGTGTATTGTGACTCTGTTCTCTGTAATTCTTTTCCCTGTGTCTATGTGAAATATATTTTCAGGATATGTAGATGGGAAAACAGTGCAGTAAGCTGCATGTGGGTAAAACCTTACATGAGCAGATGGACATGGAGTCATTGTAGCAATTAGCATGTGTGAGGGAACTGTATTTTGCTCATTAGGAGCCATGCCACTCAAAGGCAATCATTCATTTTGGCAAGAATTTCAGTAACTAAAGCTAAATGGTCTTTTGTTGCTGCAATAAAACCATTACAAGGATATCACATTAGAAAAACAAAAACACATATTATTTTTAAGGTCAGTGTGCCATGTTGGTGGTTCTACACTTGTGAATAATGACTTAATTCAGTAAACCAAGGCTAAATGAATTACAAAAATAATTAAGGTGTGTGTGTGTGTGTGTGTGTGTGCATGTGTGTGAAGCTAAGAAGAATACATCATTCACTGGTCTGACTACAGTCAAATTAAATGTGATTGGATGCTGTGGGTTACTGTACTCTTTACTTTTTTATGTTTAAAACACATGAAAGTATTAAAAAGCAAACTAGATTAGGGTGGGCAACCTCAGCTCCATCTTTGGTGAAGCTACAAATCCCATCATGTCTCTGGGAGTCATGCCTGTGGCTGTCCGGGTCTTGCAATGCCTCATGGGACTTGTAGTTTCACAACAGCTAGGGTGCCATGGTTTCCTACCCCTGAACTAGATCATTCTAGTACTAACTGTAGCGCAGTTAACATTTTTCTTTTTTTGTTAAAATGTTAAAAATAGTTACTTTTTAAAATAAAGTAAGACAACTGGACCATACTACTCATCAGGAATGTATCCTTTATTCAGATTATTTGACTAGCAGATTGAGGTCATGTAAATTGGTGATAATCATTATACCAAGCCAGAGTCAACCAGTTCCAGAACCTTTGTAAATAATATATGTCCCTGAAAGGACTAATGTATTCACCCACCTGAAAGCCTCAGCCCTCTCCCCTCCCTATCAATCCATGTTGGCAGTGATTGAACTCACTTTGTGTTTGTCTGTATGCTAGTTGTTTAATAGGTTTCGTGAACACAAGACAAGTTCCTGTTTGGAAAATGATAGTGGCTTCTTTTATATTTGCTATATAGTGTGCTAGCTAGAACACTCTTTACCATCCTTTATCAAGCTGTGATATACCATATTTAAATAAATGTCCATACCACATAACATTGTATACACAATTTATAATATATTTGCTATAAAAAAGAAAATAAATGAACAAACCATTAAACTATGTTCCACAAGGAGTTAACTTTCTCCTATTTATTTAAGAACTTTCCTTAGGCAATTTCTCTCCTCTCCCACCCAGCGGTTCAGCAGTGGTTCTTCTTTAATTGCAGAGTATCACTTGTTCTGCCTGATATGCCATTGTTCCCCCTTGGTAGTTTGAAGTGTTTTAATGGAGGGATTGCTTGCCAGATTATTCAAAACCAGATGAGCAACTTGAAGTTTTCAAAACCTCCTATAATATGTACTTTGCCAAAATAGAATGCAGACTCTTACAAACTAGCCACCAGACTCTCAAATTGCTGATATTTTCTAGCCCTGTGCCACTAGTGTAATGTAGTAGTATATGAAAAGGCCCACAATTACCAGTTGCAGCTCCATTTTCAGTGTCCTAACAGGGTGAGGTACTAACATCCTGTAGGTAATTGAGTGTGGGTAACTTGGGCTTGGCAATCACTGGCCTAGACCACATAGCATTTAGAAATGCAAACTTGCTAGAAATTATTGCATTTGATTTACATATAATCTGGGGCATAGTTAACAACCAGGGCAGATTATATTTTAACACCCCTCCTCACTGCTCTATCACAATTATTTTTGTAGTGATCATGAAATTAAATTAATACTAATAATATAGAACAAAAGTGGAGGCATTGAAGATTTCCTGTACCCTATTGTTTTAAACATAATCATAAAAGGCCAGTAACAAATGCACAAATGGCACAATACGCAGGTAAGAAATGGGGGTTTGCAACTATATGGGGGAAACAAACTAGCAATTGTGACAATATGCAAACAAACAGACAATTTCATAATAAATGAGCAAACGTAATAATATGCAATGAATGAATGGGCAATTGTGACTATAGGGGGCAACAAACTGGCAATTGTGACAGTGTGTGAACAAGTGGCCAATTGTGACAATTTAGGAGTGATTATGACAACACATTCCTCCCCTCAGCAAAAAAAGTTGAAGTGTAATCAGTCAATGGTTAACCCCCTTACATTGTTTGTTGGTATCTGTGTATCCCTGAAATTGGTGCTCAGTGTCTTTTTTCCTGTCATTCATTCAGTAAGAAACACTATACCAAGGCTAAAATGTTGCCTATTTAATGAGGTAATTAATTAATCTGCCTAAATCCCTAACCTTTGTTACTATAATTAATTTCTGTTAGATTCACTTCTGGAGCTTAAAACTCCACAGTGAACTATGAATCCCTCATCTTTACCTTGAGGCCACACGACATGGAAAGGAAAAGAGTCAAAGAATTTAAGTAATCTATTATTATTATTAATACAGTTTTTTTTGTTTAAAACACATTTAACAAAATGCTTTTTATCACATTTTACCTAATGTTGAAGTAAATAGATAAGGAGTCCAAGGCAGAAGGAAGTGAAAATCATGTGAATCTATTGAAAGAAGGGGACAAAAGTCAGTCAGGTTAGCAATCCAAAAAAAAATTATAATCCCAAATGACAGTTGGCTTTGAATTTCTAATCTTGGATTCTAGTATATTGGCTATACTGGCCATTAGGTCTTAACTTAATATCAAGTGTGCGTTAGGCATAGGCGCCCTGTAGTTATACATTGCAGAATATTAATATTCTTCTTTATTGTTATTGTTCGAATATACTAGCCACCATGACATGTTTTATAAAGTGTTCATTGTTCCGTGCTGTGGCGATGAGTCCGCTATGGCATTCAACCTGCCTGCCTCTGCCAATATGTGTCCCACCGCAACCATGGTTACCGGTGATGTGGCTGATTCCAAACCCCTTCAGGTGCGTGCGGTCAATCCCGGCTCGAGTTTCTGCCATCTATGTGATGGCCCAGCGAGTGTGGCTGGGTCAGCGTTGTCATGATGTTGCAGCCTCCCCGTATGCTGGATATGAAGTGGGTGTGACTAGAGGCTGGCCTGAGGCCTTACACAGCAGCAGACCACTCCCCCATCATGGGCTAATTGCCTTTCCTACCCATGCAGCTGTTTTTCTGCACATGTACGTACGGATCTTTGCCGGGCTCTTATTATTTGCATTTAAGATAACACTCTCTCATTCACTTTACAATATATCACACGTATGCTCTTTTTCAGGTCATTTGCTTTACGCTTTAGTTTGCACTGTATGATTACTGTATTCATTTGTTTGAATAATAGCAAGAGTATGACATAATTGTGACGTCACAGGATCACAGAAGCTTGGTTGTCTTCACATTGTGATGTGTATATATACATGTGTCTTCACCTGCATCTGTATCACTTGTTCTGCCTGATATGCCATTGTTCCCCCTTGGTAGTTGGCAGGGTGGTAATAGAGGGCTTGCTTGCCAGATTATTCAAAACCAGATGAGCAGCTTGAAGTCCTGTGAGACCCCAAAATGTTACATTGAGTGTATTATGTTATGCTGCTCATACGTCAATAAATAGACATATTTGATTTGTTATTGGAGTTCCGGTGTCTATATTTCCACTTGAGGTTAGCACTCCAGTCTCCTTTGCATGCTTTTTTAACGGCTTGTCATCTAGAGCAATTTCTAAATTTTTGCACACACGTTATCAAATCTGAATTTTTGGCTAGCAAACAGCTTAACCCCCCAAACAATTATATACAGGGTCTCTTGAAATAGAAAAAAAATGCTACTTGCATGTTTTTATGTCGCACAATATTTACACAAATGTTTATCAAACCAATATTTTTAGGATAAAATACACTATGAATTTTAGTGCACACAAACACAATATATTACCTAATTTTTTGGTAAAATATAAAAGATGGGGTCACATTGGGTAAATAGACACCAAACATGTGAAGCTTTAAAACTTTGTGCGTCCATGAAGCTAAGATATCCAAAATTGCTCATAGGCAACACTTTTAAAACTGTTATCAGTTTAGTGTTAACAGTGATTGACAGCCCTAGGATTATTGCTCACACTTCAACGTTCACGGTGATATGTGTTTGGCACAAGTATCATTTTTTCACATAGGTGCCCCCAACACATGTTTGCATTTGTATGTGCATGTATGTGAGGGTGGGAGACTTTAGAAAAAATGTTTACACAATTTTTTAAATTTTTTTAAGTGACTTACATTTTTTACACTTAACTTATTGCTTTCACATACAGGGCGAATAACCCCTATATGTGATAGCCAAAAGGATGTGGCAGGTCCACTTTATGGAGACATCAGAGTTCCTATTTATAGTATATAATTTATATGATGCATATTTATTTTACTAGTATGTTGTTTACATATAAAGAAGGCAGATTAGGTCAGGGCTCCTCTGAATTTTTCATTCATTTTAAGCTCTTGTACATATTCATGTTTACTTTTTTTCCCCTTGCTGCTGGTAGCAGGTGCTAAAACTGGAAAGTGTGTAATATATTTCCAGAAGATAGCCAATTATACAAGAACGAATATCGTTCAGGTATTGGCCCTATCTGTTGCGCAGAGAGGGTAAGGAAAGGCAAGACAAATCTAGTATGTTCACTAAATGCACAGAAAATTACATTGAGATAAACAACTCTTATTAAACTTTTCCCATCTCATAGTAAAATAATGAAACCCACAGAAAAGTTCATTTTATCATTTTCCAAAGGTATGATTTTCATAATGTGGAATAGAAAATGGAAAATTAGAGTTCAGTTTAGAAATAAGAAAACAGAGTGCATGCATTTTAGAAGACAAGGAAACGCGCTGAAGGAAAAAAGATTGTGAGCATAATATAAAATGCTATTCATCTTCTGCTATAGCCTGCATTCTCTTTTAAATTAGAGTTTGCTACACAAAGCTTGCAGAAATATAGTATTGCACAGCCAGTTCCTTTTTGAGTACAAGCTTTTTATGTGTTCAACACTGCAGTTAAATCTTTCATTATTATAGCATTTGACATGATGCAATAGGCTATTGCCTGATCTTCTGTGCTTAAGATGATGCTCCAAGTGAATTTGGGTTAATGGAAGTAGTGACGCACATCCTAGTATAGTTGGTATAGCAAAGATTTTTCTTCATTTTATTGTGATAGTTAAGGCCCCTTTCACACGGGCTGATCAGGAGAGGATCTTGCACGGATCCCCTCCTGATCACAGCAGTGTGGAGTGGATTTTACCGCTGTGGCATACGTGCCTGTCCAATTGTTTCTTCCACCTTGCGATGGAGAAAAAACCTACAATTACTGGACCCCATGTGTGTCTATGGAAATCAGATTTAAACGGACATGTGTCCATCTACATCAGATTACCCCCGATCCAGCACGATCCGGTATGGCAAAATAGATCTCTGGTCAATCTGTTTTTCCAGACCTGGCCGGAGGTGGGGGTAACCGCGTACAAACGGACCCCTGTCCATTTACACATGGCTACCCATAGACTTGCATTGGGCATCTGAGTGGGTCTGCCTGAAAAACTGACATGCGGATTTGATCGGAGCGGCCATGTGAAAGGAGCCTTAGTAAAGTTTTCTTGAAACTGGGCCTGTTAGTATTTTTAATGCAGTGAGATTGTCGTGACTGCTGTTGATGGTTCCCTCTGGAGAGTTGTTGCAGAATGACAACATATTTCCACTCCTAGACCATATACATTTTCTGGAAGTTGAACCTATTCAGCTTTTGTGGGCGAAGAAAATCCTCCACAGCACAAATAAATTCTAAAAGACAACAAATGCTGAGTTCAGTTTCTCACAGGTATTCTTTAATAGAAAAATTAGCACAGATGCACAGTTTGCAGTAGGTAAGATGTTTACTTACAATCCAAATGCAAAACTATGGAAAAAATGTATCAAGTAATTAAATAAAATGTTTGCTTAGCAGATCCTTGAACCTTCAAAATCATGATTTATGGGGTGATGTTTAGGTTGAGAATCTTTTTGTTAGAACCTGACTAAGCAAAATGAGTAAACTGAATACATATGAAAAAGCTATATTTTTGAAATGAGCCCAGCTAGATAGCTACTTCTACCTTTCAATAATTATCATTTCACTTAATAATATATTTGTTGTCTATTACAGTGACTCCTATCAGTAGGGACAATATGTGACAGGGAGTGGGGCATTTGCTGCCAGGATCCTTCATAATATTGCTCACTTTAGTTACTCCCTGTTGAAGCTGAGTAGTGCAGAACTGGTTTCCCTGTTTTTTTTAAAGCACCCATTAAAGAAGAAATAGTAGATTTTCATACCCCTGTGCAGAAATTGAGACATTTGATAATGATGCTGCTTTGCTGTGCATGCTCTGTTGAATTTGTCAGATTAGGCAAAATGAGATATGGCATTATTGGATATGAAGTTAAATGGGTGTCTCACAGTAAAATTCTTTTTTATATTTTAAATATTTAAAACATACTTTTTTTACGGCTGTCTTAAAACTTCATACATCATCAGTTTGTGAAATAATTTACAAGTGGCTATTTGAACTCGCATTAGTTAATACTTTATTTCAACAACTGTTTCTTTTTAAGTTGTCTTAACTATTCCATTAATGTTAACCCAGTGCTGTAAGTCCAGGATGAAGGTTGCATTAGTAGTATATGTAGTTTGTGTCATTGGTCCTATAGTAGTAGCTAAGGGGACACTTTCTAATCACATTGCCTCTGCTCTACACACCATACACTGCAATTAGCAAATAGCTCTTACAGAAGTCATGGGGAGTGGAGACACATTGCATGACCATTACCAAATCCTGCTGGTAGCAATAGGAAGTCTGCAAACCCCAGTTTGCAGGCCATTACCACTATATTGGATATATATCAAGGTAGCTCATAAGCTAAAAAATCTGGTTCTCTACTATAAAATTAAAATACATAATGCAAATAAAATTCTGGTTTAGGCCCTGGATTGCCATGTGTAAGTGCCTCACATTTATTCCATTAAGGGCAATACAAAATTTAGATTTTTGTACAAAAAAATATTTTTATGAGTCAAAGAGAATTTACATTACTGTCAGTCAGTGTATATATATTTTTTAGCTTTTATGAAACATGGCCATTGTAGAGAAATCATTTCTTACAAGTACTGTGTACATTTATTGAGCAATGCAATAGTCCTGCTTACAAAGATTGAATTACAGCTGAAGTTAATGTTTACCTTACTTGCTTTCTAAGTTTGTCATTTTCAATTATCTTTGTTGCTCTGTGTGTCAGATGTTGTTGATTTGTATTGTATTTCACCCTTAATCCTTTAAAATAGACATGCATTCATCATTAGTTAACCCCATCACAAAATGCACCCTGAACATTTTGTGCAATAGCAATAATTTACTAAGCTCTCTCATAGAAGAAAAATATGTACAGGTTTGGAAAAAAACTGTAGTACATTTAGTTGTAAAGACACTCATAGTTTAAATATTTTTTCAAGAATAACTGTTTATTTTTTCTTTCAGAATCAACTTACATCACATAATCAAATTCATATTATAAATAGTTAAACAGTTCTAGACAATTCACTCTACAAATACAAATACAGGCAAAATCCTCATCGTTATAACACTCATCCCCCTCCCCTTTAAAAACTTAAGAACCAAACAAACAACAACCCCACCCCCCCAAAACAAAACCCTCCCACACCGGCCAGCTTTAATAAGACTATTTTCATTTGTTCTTCTGGGAATAGGTATACACACTTCTATCGATACTCCTAATTCCTGATAAATTTCAGTATCCCTGAGGATCCAGTATACTCCCTCCACGGTCTCCATCTATCCACAAATATCTGATACCTATCATAGAGACAGGCCGTAAATTCTTCCAGATGCATTATTCCATTTAACTCATCCAACCACTCCCCTATCTGATGGGTATTTGAGGTCCTCCAGGGCCTGGGGATTACTGCCCTCACTGCTGCCAGTATAGGTTAGTCCCTTTTTCAGTTCTTTTAGTGACCCATGGTGCAATGATAGGAGAGCCACCTCCGGAGTCTCAGATAAATCTAGCCCCGTAATATGGCTACCTATCTTAAGTATAGATCTCCAGTACGTTCTGATCTGCTGACATGACCACCAAATATGTAGTATTGTCCCCTCCTTCCTAACCACATCTCCAACACATTTGAGATATTAGAGGATTCATCTTGTGAACAGTTATAGGGCATCTGTACCATCTTGAAATCATGTTAAAGTTTCTTTCCTGTGTTTGTACTGCCTTACTGGATTTAAAGGCTATTGAAAGACCTTATCTCAATCTTCTCCTGTCATTGCGTGTCCCAACTCACGTTCCCAGGCCTTCGTATAATACAGGTATGTTGGAAAAATTGAGTTAACGAGATATTATATAGTTTAGATACCTTTATCTTTTCTCCATGCCATATTCAGACACATATTGTCTAATGGGGTCAGGTCTCTATATACTAAACCTTGTGAACAAAGACCTTGGAAGAAATGTTTTAATTGTAAATATTCCAACCATCTACCCCTACATGATGTATTTGATGGGACTAGGTCTTATAGAGGTAATAATCCAGTGTCGTTAAAAGCTTGTATCATTGTGGAATGTTTCGTATTTTCCCACATCAAGAACTCTCTATTCTGGAGGCCCTGTGGGAAGTCTGGGTTGCCTAGAATGGGAGTTAGTGGGCCCACATATGATGATACCTCATGCTTCTTGACCAATACATCCCATACAGTTAAGATTGAGACAATTACTGAAAACCTAGTCCATCCACTAGGTCTCTTAAATAGTGGTATCCATGTGATGGATGTCATAGGTACCTGTATCCCCGCTTGCTCAATAGTTACCCAAAGCTTCTGGTGTTCTATGGAGAACCAATCTGACATTCTATTCAATGTTGCTGCCTTATGATAGGTTTCCATATGTGGGAGACCACCTCCTCCTTCTAGTTTCCATTCCACTAATATATCATATCTTAAGTGCGCCCCTGATTTATCCCAAGTATAGTGTAATAGGAGTGTCCATAATCTATGAAAAAATGATTGAGGTATCCTCTTTGGAACCGTCTGGCATATATATAAGAATCTAGGAAGGATGTCCATTTTAAATAATGCCATCCTCCCAAGCAATGAATGTTTTTCCTTTTTACATACCTCCAGACGTAATTGTGTAGATTCCAACAATGTTACATCATTTAGGAGATATAGTTTACTCAGGTCCGCAGGTAAATATTTAACCCTTTTGCTACCAGAGCCATTTTGAATTTTGTGCACACATATTAGAATGCACATTTTAGACCTGAAAATTGCTTAAAGCTTACCAAAATTACTCATGGAAGTGATTAACCAGCTATAAATCCCTTCCACAAAAAAGCAGTCAGATAAAACACATAGCAGCCAGGAGTTAGTTTGCAGGGCCCTGCTGCCATGTGTGTTTTACTTATACCCTTGGAGTTAGGGTAGGGAAAGGGTTAAAATAAAAACTCATCTGCTTAACTTGTATTCAAATATTTTAATCATCTACACTGAACCTGCAAAATGTCAGTGCAATTCAATTATTTTGCCTTCACTATCGGCCACATCCTTAAAAAGCAATGCTGCAGTAAAGAAACAACTCGCAAAGTAGTCATTGCATTTTTTTATATTGAAAAGAGCTCCAGATAAACTCTAAAGATATGAAGTACATAGTTTGAGTAAATAACTATTCATAATTTTCCTGCATTAGTTTTTAAATGGTTAAAACATTTAAAAACTCTAAAAGCTTCTCACTGATGCTAGTTGTATATATTGCCGACACTGTCACTGAACAGCTTATAACTATATGTCCAATCACTTATAACTATAAGTCCAATCACTTGTGTTGTATAACTGCTGTATATACAGTGCATTCAGAAAGTATTCAGACCCCCTTCCCTTTTTTCTTGTGTTGCAGCCTGATACTACGTTTTTTTAAAATTATTTTTTACTCATTAATCTACACTTCGTACCCTATAATGACAAAGTGAAAACAGAATTTTACAAATGTCTGTGAATTTATTAAAAAGAAAAAAACTGAAATATCACATGTACTTAAGTATTCAGACCCTTTATTCAGTAATTTGTTGAAGCACCTTTGGCAGCAATTACAGCCTGGAGTCTTTTTGGGTATGACAAAATTGAAAAAAGTGAAGGGGGTTTGAATACTTTCTGAATGCACACACACACACACACACACAAATATACAGTATATATTCAACAAACAATTATTATATTAGTAAATATATACAGACTCTTACTGATATAGGCTGTCAACACTCTGTCCTTGCCTTCCAACTGCACACCTGTGTTGTCACCATCACACAGATTTACGATCACATTTTAAGCACACATTAAGTTGGCATGGTCCACTGTTGTCACCATCAGGAAACCCACCTTGAGAAATACCATGGATGCTTCATTATGTTAATGCATGTAGACATGAAGTGGCTGCAAAGAGACTGCAGAAGATCAGCAGCGCAGTGTGCATGTGATCCAAACAATAGCAAAACAAATGTCATTAACTTAGGATTTACATCTACTTTAAACCAAAAAAAGGGCATTGCTAAAATAAAAGACAATAACCGAGAACAGCCAATTGAATTTTAGTGTATAGTGGTCAAAATAATGCAAGGCAAATTCTGATTGGTATTGGATAGCAACTTTTCTCTCTTTTCTTCTTATTATTCATTTTCAAAAGAACACTTTCATTTTGGCAAAGGAGACTGAAGTCAACAGGAAAATCTTTAGGCATTAGGTAATGAGATCTGACCTAACAATGCTTATACACTTAACTTTTATCATAAACTGTCTAATTATTTTTTACTGGTGAAAGAAAATTTTTTTATCTTCAGCTTACAGAAACTTTTCTGCAGGGTCTAATTTTAATTTTACAGGCAAGCATTTCACTGACCAACAATTAATTATAGCCTGTTCTTTTTAAAGATAGTAATTCTGTAGTCTCAGCCATATTGCTATTCAGCTTTGCTCTTTTAATAAGAATGGGTTGTCATAATCACAATACCCATTGTCATTACAAGCTCTTTGAATCAAAGCAACCTCTTTGAATAAAAATTAAGGACACAGAAAATGCATATTGGTCTAATAACGTGTATTTATTATATATGCAGCTCAATTTTTGTAATTATTGGCTACTACATTAACATGTCCAGCTAATTCTCCTAGTCAAAAGCACAAGGTAGAGTTCCTAAGAACAAGAAGAGCTGATTTTACAGTTATGGAAATGTGGAGACTGCATAAGATGAAACGGGTTTATCAGATGTCAAAGAGAGCTATTTTATTAATTCACTATAAAGGAGATTTACAAACTAGAACAAACAAGAGCAGGAATAAACCGTACAGGTATGGTTGGATGGCAGACCCGTAGACATGCACAAACAATCTTTAAATGTGCAATCACTATCATTCAATCTCACTTCCTGTTACTCTACTGTGCACCAGAGAATATGCATGCCAAAAATATTTTGCTAAATAACCTGAATTTAAAAAAAAATAAGACCTGTTCATTGAATAGTGTAACACGTATACACCTAGGTAGATGGCATATCAAAACCTATGTAAAATAGCCCAAAAATATTAGAGAAGTTTGCATCCTTATTCTAGGTATCTGACTGTGACAATAATGAGGTCTGCTGAACCCCAAACTGTGTGGGGAGAATAGGGAAATCATACTGAACACAGTTGCACCCTTATGTTGGAAATTCTTATATATTGAATGCTGAAACATGTGCTGCTAAGCAAACCACATTTGTTAGAGAATTAGCCATATGTATGCTGTGATAGTTATGTGCATAAGTATTTTGTGTGTATAATACATACTGTGAAAATACATGTTGATTATTTTCAACCTAATTTACTGATGTAATGATGCAACTGTTAATGCACATAATCTTTACTAAATAAGGTCCACTGAATCTGAAACATCACCCCCTGCAAAAGGAGTAATTCAATTTCTTCTCAATTGGAACATGATTGTATTTGTAAAGTAACCATTCCCCATGCCAATTTTTACCTCATATTTCAGCTAACACCTTGCAAAAATAAACAGGAAGATGTACTGTATTTCCTCTGCTTTCAACAGTGCTTGAACGCAGTGCTCTGTGCTGGCATAGTGAGTAGCATGCACATAGAAAATCTTTGGGAGGACACTCATCATGTCCTCACACGGTTTTTGTATTTCAAAAAAGTGTGTGTGTGTGTGTGTGGGGATTGGCATCATTGCTTGTTATAGTGCAGCCCCATGATAGGTTGTTATTGTGTGCTTAGCAACCAATGCCACGCTGTGGACAAATCAAACAATGGCATTTATGATTCACTCAGCATCACTGACTGCTAAGATTCTGGCAGACTCACCGCATCATAGGTTGTTATGGTGCACCCACCTGTGTCCTAGGAACCAATGACATTCTTCATCTCAGCCACCAGTCAACCAATGATGCTGTGCTGGCCACACATAATTTTCTGGTGAGTAAAGCCTTTCAAGAGGTGGCACAGAGGTGATGTATAGTTTTTTGGCATGGAGGAAGATATCTATCTGTATTACAGCACAAAGGGAACTTAAAAAAAAAACACTTCAGGACTGGCATGTTAAAACCCTCTCATTACCGGGCCATTTTTTTTCTTCAATGTTGTGATAATTTGACTGTGAATTATTAGTCATGCAACTTCAAATTTTATATATGATTTTGAGACTGGTAGACTTTTACTATATAAAGGAAAAAATAGCAAAAGAATTCCAGGGCAGTATGAAACCCTGCAAATGACCTTTTGGAAAGTAGACACCCCAAGATGATCTGATTTTATTGCCACAATTTTTTGGAAATGGTGCAGCATGCTGGTATTGAGGGAGGTAAAACATGGAGCTTGGTAATGGTACACTAGATTCATTAAATGTACTGATCATATAAAGAGGGAGGCAGAGGTGAAGGGGTTAATGTACAAATCCAATACAGTGTGAGGGTGAAGATGAAGGGGTTAATGTAGAGATATACAGGATAAGGGAGGTGAAGGGGTTGTTATTGTAGATGTCTATGCTTTGTGTATTCTAATATTAGGACATATATGTAATTGTGTTATTGGTTTAATATTGTGACTAATAATGGTGTAAAGAGCACAGTTAGCATTGAAATGCTTAGTATATGGTTAGGTGTTAATAACACACATACACAAGAACTACACAAGGATTTCAATAGGTGATAGATGTATTGCTAGTATTAGAGCACTGGGCTTATTTAAAAATTATATTATTTATTCAGATAATTAGAACAGCTGCTAAGGAAGCACACTTTGTTTTATGTTTCAATAGCAAATATACATTTATTTAAAGGATCTAAAAGATATTTAGATACCCTCTACAAGTGCCTTAGTAGGGAAACAGAAGTAAGACAGCAAAAATGTAGGTTACTGGTAAAATCTAAATGCATATCTATATATGTGACTTCAATTGGGCTTTAATGTAACCTGTTTACTAACATAATGGAAGGTTTAATATCCTAAAATGTATATCAAGCCATAGTTAATTAATTTCAGAAATCAATGAAAGATTAATTTACTATGTGTAACAACATATTTCACTTTACAAAAACGTACCAAAGTCATTCTGATTGTCAGAGAAGCAGCCCCTTGACACATTGTGATGCAGAAATAAGGACACTGCTTTGACAGCACGTGTCTTATTCCTGCATACATTAGACTCTTCAATTATCTTAAGGCAATTCTTTAACCGAAGAAAAAAAAGAATTTTACACATGACAGGAAATTTTTTCATACCTTTTTTCCTGTGAATAATACAATTACCAGCAGGACTTATGTAAAGAGCAACAAAGGTAAAATGTTTTTAACAATCACATTTTCTTATCTTTCTATTATTCCCTATTTAAACAGACACCACTGAGTGAAACAGTGGAATATCTTTCTTTCACTTTATTTTCTTGCTACACAGTATTAAAATCCTGTTCATTACATCCCATTTATTATGTTTTTGAACAGTACAATATGAATTCTACTTGTTCCAACAGTTGCTTTATTTAATGTATAGTCTCCCTCTAAGCTCTTCCCTTGAGTGTTTCCCTGTGCTATCTACACCTGCTCCAGTCCCGAGGTGTTTTCTGTCCTCTCTGACAGATGGAAGCTTTCACAACAGCTGGGAGGGTATCAAAATATTCAGAACTCGAGTTTGGTAGTACATTGCACTTGAGCAGACAGGGGATTACATGATTCCGTTCAGATGCTTCACACACAACATCCTCTTCTTACTCTAGAGAGTATAGCCCCATGGGTAGGAATCACAATCTCATCCACTTTTGATTTTCTTCTATGCCCCCATTGGGTAGATTTTACCCATCTTTCTAGCTAGGTGAAGAGTGTGAGACAGAACTGGAAGTGATAGCTGCCCTTTCCCGAGGCTTTAAACACACCCCGGGGGTAAGAGGTATGTGTGTGTATATATATATA
>NW_017306741.1:1048507-1054174 GCF_000935625.1 Nanorana parkeri
TATATTACATATTTTCACAAGCATTCACAAAATAATTTCTATTTAAGCCCCTATAAACTATTAGTTAACTTTAATTATTAGTTCACTTTTATCAGCTCTTGTTAACTAAGTTCTCCCTTTCTCCCCATAGGTATTATTATTTAACTAGTTTTCATGCTTTTTTTTACCATTCACATGTAAACTTTTTTCATTTTTGTTTATCTTTTTGTTGTTTTAGCATTACAATAAAAACACAGAATACATTTCAAAGGTATTTGTAAATAACTTTGCCATGCATTTTAGAATAAAGTTTGCACTTTTTATCTACAGTACCACTAAAAGTGTATTTTGTCATTTGGTTAAATCTTTTTGCCTTTGCCTTTTTTACAAGATTTTATTCCCTATAGAACTAATTAAAAGGCTCGTAGCTGAAATGCAAAACGTGCTCCTACCATCAATTGCTTATACCCTTCTACACTATTAAGCATTTGAGCAGGAGTTGAAGTGCTTAATAGTGTAGTGCAGGGTTAAATGACATGAGACATTACATGACGTGAAAGATGCATTAACTTAGAGCATTAAGATTTCTGAAGTCAGATTCTGATTGGTTGCTATGGGATACTAAACTTTGCTCATAGTGAAGGTGTCAGTTTGAAAGAGTTGTACAGGTATTAGTTAAGCTTTGCATTAAGAAGTAATCTTTATTAAGCCCAGTATTGGCAATGTAGACATCCAAAGGGTTCTGTAGGACAACAATTTCACTGATACCAGTTATAATCAAGTTTTCTTCTTAAAGAAAAGCTTAAGTGATAATGGACAGCACTCTCAAAATTCTTTAATGAGGCAAGATATAAAGAGCTGCTTTGGATTTTATACTGCTGATTTACATACTACTCCACTACTCAAAGTGTATGTAGACCCAAAATATACTTAACATTGTGATTTGGAACTGTGCTTTTAACCCTTTTGTTGCCAACAACTTATGCTGTACATTGCTGGCAGTGGGCCCCTCTAAACAGACTTTGTTCAGCTGTGTAAAGCTGATGGTTGGCTTTACACTGGAAGCAATTCTGGTGGCTAAGCTGCTTCCAGATTGTTTTCAGGGGGCGGTGAAGCATGCCTCCCTATCCAACTGCCCCACCTTGCTTTCCAGCCTCCGCTGCCCTTCCTATGGGATCTGCATCAAGGGTGTTAGCAGGTAGATCGGAGTGAGACCAGCAAACATTCATTTAACTATCTCCTCCCCACTGAATTGAGCCAGAAGTGATGCATCACCTCCAGTTCCTTACCTGTCATGCCCCAGCTAGAAAAGCTGGGGAAGAAGCTATGCAAGCATAATCTGAATTTTAATAGCGTCTTTGCAGTGGAAAGGTGAAGCTGTAATGCCTCGCCTCTGGGGAGGTTCACTTCTGGATCACAACTGCGGAGTCTGGAAGGGAATCAGATTGCAGCTAGGTCTCTATTGCCCAGTAATGGAGTAAGGTGGAGAGGGAGCTGCTTCACATCATACCCCATATATAGATATGAACAGCAACAGGCTGTACTGAGGAGGTGAGTAATGGGGGTATGGTGAAAACCCTGGTTGGTACTGTGAGGGTTAATAGGAGAATGTAGCCACACGAAGCAATATGTGTGCAGGCGATTACAAGGTACTAACCATCAACATCATCAATGTGGGGCCAGTGGAGGGTAGCAGCAGTACCTAATACCATGCAGTGTAAATTGGAGTTCAGCGATGACATGTGTCATCAATGCAGAGTCAATGTAGTTTAGCAACCATAAGGCTATCAATGCAAAGTCAATGCAGTTAACAACAGCAAGCTATATTTATGGAGAGTCACTTCGAGTTTAGCTATCGAAGGTGCTATCAATGCAGAGTCTATGTAGTTCAGCAATAACAAGTGCAATTTAGTGCAGAGTCAAATGGAGTTCAGCGACACCAGGACCAGGTTACTGTGCTCTAGACATGTGCACTGCCAAAAAATTAGTTTAGTTTCGTTTCGTTTTAAATTCGGATTTGTGTTATTTCGTTTTTCAGGATTCGGGTGTGAAAGTCAATTCGGATTCGGAATTTGGATTCGGACGAAATTCGGTAGCGTTAGTACGAACGTTCGTTTCGTTTTCTGTTCTTATTCGTTTCTTATTCGTTTCTTATTCGTTTCGTTCATTTGCTGCAAAAGTGACATTTGAGGGGGGAAAAATATTTTTCTCCTCTAATGTCACTTTGCTCCAACAAACGAAACGAATAAGAAACGAATAAGAACAGAAAACGAAACGAACGTTCGTACGAACGAACGCTACCGAATTTCGGAAATGGAAATTCGGATTCGTTTGCATTCGTTATGTCTGGAATTCGGATACATCCGAATGTCCGAATTTCCGAAAATTCGTCCGAATTTCGATTCGGAACGAAACGAATCGCACATGTCTACTGTGCTCTAACTTCATTGACTTTGCATTGATAGCATTTATGGTCATATGTAATCTGACCCATGTACTTGCGGTTTAGTTGGCTGTCTCCAGGGGGTCCTGGTAAGAGATGGATCTGTTTCCACAGATCAGGGGTCCAATTGTGAGGCGAAGGGAACACTGTGTTGTTCAGCGTCCTGCGACAATCAACAGTAGGATGCCGATCAATTAGTGAACCGTGGCTTTAAACCGACGGCTCGAGCAAGAGGGGGCAGAGCCCTGCGCATGCCTGCGCAGGACAAAGACTGAGCCCGGGAGAGAGGGGGCGGAGCGCCTGCGCAGGACGGTGACGGACTCCACCGATGGAACACAATAAGGTGCGTCTGTCACAGTAGCTAGGGGGTCTAATAGATCCCTAATGTCATCTTAAAGAATACCTGTCACCACCTAATCTGCTATCATATAGGGGGCTTGTGAGGCCCCCCTATGTGATAACAATGAAGTAAAGTAACAAAAAGTTTACAAAATAAAGTAGAATAAATTAATTTTACAAATACAAAAAAGTTAAAGTCCCCTGCCCCGCGAATGCGCTCACAGTAACGTAAACAAGAGTCAGGTGTACCTACATACGAAAATCACAATCATGCTACACATGTTGGGTAAAGCTGCATGTGCCAGAGTAAGAGCTATAATTCTAGGGCAAATATTAACAGTTGTGATGACTTTTTTAAGAGTTGCCTATGGACATTTTATTTTTTACTGACATTTTGGGTTTGATAAAGAGTTGCACTAATATCATGCAATGTAAAAATTTGGAACTGATGCCATTTTATTCTACAGGGTCTGTGCTTTCAGGAAAGGGGTCCTGTTTTAAATAATAAAAAGGGGGGTTTAAGTAATAGGCGGGCCTAAAATGTGGATTATAATTGTGTAAAAAAACACATTGGCAGCAAAAGGGTTAAATGATTTTCAGGTAAAAAACTTTGCAAAATATTTTTTTTTAAATACTTAAGAAACCTGTACAATTAGACATAATGCTAAGCATACTGAGAAATATAGTTTGGATTCATATACACCTTAAAGGTATCCTGAATTACAGCAACTTAATTATTGCCTTTGTCCAGAGTTACGGAAACAGTCCTTTCTTTTTTATGTAACTTACTATTTGGTGCATAAACACTTTTCTATTTGAAGAATATAATTAAAGTACCGCAGTGCTGAATACTGAAAAATGGCCTGGATGGGAAGGGGGTTTAACACCGCGGATGTCAACTGGTTAATGATTTTAAAAAGTCAAATAATTTTCTGGAAAATACAATTGGAATAGAAAAGCACAGAATTGAAGTCTTGCCCTCAATATAGACATTAAACTGTTGTTTGATACAATTCTAAAAATAGTTATAAGCTTTTTTTATGTTGTTCCCACCTTTGAGTTAAAAAAACATTCAAGTTTTTATTTTCGAATGTTATTATGATTCACCATCTATTTGTCTTGTCTCATTCTAGACATTGTTAACACAATTCTTAAGTGTAATCTTGTTACCATAGGGCTCACTGCTTGAAGACAGAATACCTCGTCAAGCTTTGGGTGTAAGGCAATTTTTCTTTCTGAAGAAACACACCTCTTAACTAACAGAATGGCCTTCATGGTGGTAGCAGGATTACTCTCTGAGGAGACTGTTCTCTTTTGAAAAGCAAATCAGTGCAACAGGAACACTTGAAACAGATGGAAACTAACATAGAAAGCAGGAAATAATAATGCCACTGGAAAATGTTAAAAGACCAGTGTTTTAAGGTGTCTTAATCAATTGTTATTTTAATAATCACCATTCATTTAAAATGGCTTTGGATTGTCAGTAGTCAGTCAGTACTGCAGAAAAAAAAAGCTTATCACTTCCACTTAACCTTAATTCTATGAGATATAACAAAATAATATGTTGTTGAACCTTAGTACATATTATTATGAGATTGCAAAAAAAACCCCATAAGAAACAACATATAAAATATGGACAAAAGTACCTATACAGAGCTATGTGTTAATTATACAGCCGAGCAGTTCTACGCTAAAGCAGAACTAAAGTCTGTTTCACTTATCTTCACTCCAGTAATGTGATTGCTGTGCTTTCCCTCATCACCAACATTTCCCATTTCCATCTACCGTTTGTCTTCTCCAGGTTTTAAAGCTTTGGTCATCTTGATTGACTGGCATGCACACAGGAGTTAAATCATTTTGGCACCAAGGAATGCTTAGTTATATTGAAGGGGGGAGGGGTATTGTTATTTTAGGGGAATATGCCATCTTTTAACTTTTAATTTATGCCTGTTAAATAGACAGTTCAAGTGAAAAGATCTTATCAACCTGGGTTAATGTTTCCAAAATGTAGTTTCCATGTATGATTTGTTAATATTGTGACAGCAGTATATCCTCATATAGGGAAGCCTTGCTTTCTGATTTGCAGCACTGTAAAGTGAATGTGCTTTACTGCCCTTTCTCCTGATGCAAGTCTTAGGGGTTGATTTACTATTCACTAAGCTTAGTAAATAAGTGAAGTTGAGTTCACTTCAGTCAACTGATCATGTTCTAGCAAAGCTAATTTTTCCATTTCATATTACTAGTATTATTTAAATATTTACATAAATTTGCAAGCAGTTTGGTCGAATAGGCCTCAAATTGCCAAAAAGCCCAAACAGCAATCTGAACGCTATTGAAAAATGGTGACTGAGATTGGGTAAAATTACACATTTCTGGCTATGGAAATTTAAATTTATTACTGGAAATCCCAGTTGACATCATTGATTAAATTTGATCCCAGAAATCCTGGCAGTAAATTGAAATCACTACAGCTGGAAATCTGTAATTTAGGGGCAGGAATGTATAGATCAGTGGGTGATTGTGATTGACATGGATAACATCTTTGGATCCAATGATTGATGGTGATTGCCTCACTGAACACCTTAAGTGACGCTAGATTTACTTTGGGGGCATTATTAAACTTTATTTTTAAATCCGATAAATGATGTGTTTTATTTAACCTCTTGCCGTCCACCCGTAGTAAAAAAACGGACGGACGGCACTGCTACATCTGCGGGTTGCCGTCTCCAGATGGCAATTTTTTTCTGCTCGCGCGCGCCCCCTAGCGGGCACGCACGGGCAGAAAAGACCCGACGATTAAACACACCCGTTACCGGGTGTTTCACATATAGGCGATCAGCGGGTCCATAGCCCGGCGATCGCCTATATGTGCTCGTACGCGGCACCCCATGCGCGCGGTCGGCGCT
>NW_017306741.1:1055266-1086843 GCF_000935625.1 Nanorana parkeri
GTGCCCCAGCGTGCAAAAATTACAATTGCGCTACACATGTTACATATCGCCGCGAACGTCGCAGTGAGAGCAATCATTTTAGGGCCATCAATCACTGATAACACTAAACTGATGAGCGGTAACAGCTTTTAAAGCGTCGCCTATGGCCAATTTTGGGTATTATCGTTTTTTGAGGTTTCGCGCGCGCACGCAATTTTAAGGCTTGACATGTTTAGTGTCTTTTTACCTGACGTGACCCCATATTTTATATTTTACCAAAAAATTGGGTAATAATAAATGTTTTATCATTTAATATAGGGGAAACTGTTTTTTTAAAAATTTCGGTAATTTTTCCTTAATATAGTAAAAAAATAAAAACCCCAGTGGTGAATAAATACCACCAAAAGAAAGCTCTATCTGTCCCCAAAAAGGGTATAAAATTCATTTCAGTACAGCGCTGCATGACGGAATAAATGTCAGTCAAAGTACCGCAGCGCTGAATACTGAAAAATGGCCTGGATGGGAAGGGGGTTTAACACCGCGGATGTCAACTGGTTAAATCAAATACTTTTTCAGATTTGGTTGGTGTTTCGGAGGGCACTCTTCTTGCCATAGTTGGCAGGTGGTAAAGGGTAATAGATGAGTTTTCTAGCTAATCCACGTGTTACTTTCAGGCTGCCCTTAAGTCAGGATGGCTTTGCCTAGAGATATCGAAAAAAATCCTAGCTTCTAATAGCTGTACTATTATGTGTCATTCTTCAGATTATAAATGGGCAGCATGGATCTCCAGAGGTCCTTTTGACCAATTTCTTGTTTGTGGCTAACTAATTTTAGGAATTTATAACACTTCACTCCCAACAATAGAATCTTACCCTTTTTTACTTTCTGTTCATTTGCTACAAGGGCTCTAAAATATACAAGCTAAATTGGTAAAAGAAATGATAAGGTTTTCCGAGAAATGCTACAACTAAACTAAAGTCAGAAAAGCTACATAATTTACTTTAAATGTTGTATTCTGAAAAATGTTGAATTCTTAGGTGTCTATTTATCAAAGATCCACACATTCACCCAAAATTCACCTACTCAGTAACCTTTTTCATTAAAGTTTAGCAGGTTTGGCACTTCAATGGTAACTTTTTTCATGTAAAAAAAGTCTGTCCTCTGAGAACTAAGTAGCCTTGCACACAGGGCATTTGGCTGGTACCCTAATAGCAAGGAAGTCATAAGGTGGGTGTGGGGATATTTTGTGCACCACTTTCCAGCTCCCTTCATGAGAGGCAAGTAAGTGGATACGTCATATTTTTAGCAAACTGGTTTCAGAGGTCCCTCAAACCCTTAATCAGTTCTCTGTGGGTAAGAAGTAAAAAAGTACAAAAAAACACTTAACTTTAAAAATAGTTTAATAAATCAATTTTTCTTAATATTTACAGCAGTGATGAAGATGCCCACTGGCGGTTCTTATCCAGTGCTGGCATAGCTGACAAAGGAGAATAAGGCTTGTGTGCTAACTGTTCAAACTCTGTTTGAGCAATGGAGGGGTTCCTATCATTGGGATGGTCTTACATGCCTTAGGAACTCTTGATAAAGAGTTATATTGAGATATGATGTACGTTTTTACATAGATGGATACGTAACATATTTTATTGTTTTTTTTTAACCTTAGATTCAACATTAAGGTGCAAAATGTTTCATCACATTAACAAATATTTTCTCATAAGTCACTTGCTTCTGGATTTTTTGCCACAATATTCTGTTACATGCAGGGGGGCTCTCAGATATCTGGAGAACATTTCTTGTAAATGAGAAGCATCATTTAAGACTTCTCACAAGTTTGGATCCACATACATGTTTGGCGTGCTCCTTCATCATTGTTTGGCTATACACAATAAGCCGATGGGGGCACTTTTCACCCAAAAAAATGGGCTGAAAATCTCGGCTTATACTCGAGTATATACGGTATATTGGATTTGATAACAGTTTTGAATAAATACAACTGTGATATCTAAGCATAAAAATATACAATCCCAATTCCATTAATCCTGCATAAATATTATTTCTTCTCTGCCATTTTTACACCTAAAACTGGCTTTAATGCAAGATAACTACAAGAAACAATTACAAATATACAGTTCCAAGATAGACACTATGCTCATATATCATAATAAAGGTTGTGACCAGATAGCGTTTGGTTGCCTGGTATAAATGAATCTGCCTGTACAGGTTCACTTAATATAATTATCTGGCGACCTGAATATCAGTAAAGTGATGTCATTCTGTCATAAGGACATGTGCTCTATATTCCAACAATAAAGACATTTCCTTCAAGTAACACTTAAGGGGTTATTCATAGAGGAGCCGTAGGATCCAGCCAAAGACCGGCCTTTCCCCTGCAAATGGCAGCTGGGCGGAGCCAGCCATGATATCACGGCTGGCTCTGCCCAGTTGTAATGACAGATCAGCGTCCCCAAATGGGGATACTGAACTGTCATTAAACAATAACAACTGGGTGGAGCCGGCCATGACATAACGATCAGCTCCGCCCAGTTGTTATTTATTGACCAGGACCTGCTAGAAGACTCTAGCAGGTGCCAGCCAATAGGAAAGAGTTGGGCGAAGCTAGCTGTCACTTCTAGCTCCGCCCAATTGTTTTTTGCTTTTTAAAAAAATCTTTATTTATTTTTAAAATTTTCAATTTATTTAAATTTTTTTAATTATTCTTTCAACTTCTTTTTTTTTACTATTCTCATTGATTTGCTATGCTGCTCGGTACAACGGAAGTACCATGCAGAATAGCTGAGCCGAAAGCCGATCCAGATGTTGGATCGGCTGAGTCGAAGTCCTTCTGTACTTCGGCTCAGCCGAACATGCAGAGCATGTTCAGCTGCTCGAAGTGCAGCTGGAGGCAGCCGATGCAGAGCTGAAATCAGCTGTACAAGCCAGAAGTGAATAGCTCAACGTTGTTCGGCTCACTTCAGTTCGGCTGGGTTATTCATTCGGCTGCCTTCAGCAGCTTTGTGAATAACCCCCTTAGATGATTACTGTTATCTGTTTTGTTATTCCTATCTACACCTATTAGAGCACTGATGTTCAAATGTTCACCCATGTTGTGCAACCATGAGGTACACTGATTGAGTTCCATAAGATATTGGTTTTCCTGGCTAAAAGTGACGTGCTACTTTACAATTTAAAAGTGACTTAAAAGAGAACTAAAGCCAAACCTTTTTTGGCTGTAGCCCTATTTGGACCAAAGAAGTACATTTACTAATGTACTCTTGTGACTCAAAGTCAGCATCTAATGGGCTACTTCCTACTATTTGCTGATCCCGACAATATTGTTGGGATCCACCCCACTGCCTTATTGACAGCTGGTTTTTCCCCTCCCCTGTCTGTCCCTCCAATGAGCATTGGTGGAACAGAGAGAGGGGAGGGAATCCCTGTGGGTAATGGTAACTGACAGTCACCATTCTCTGCAGGGAGAAGATCATGAGCTGAGCGATCAGCGATTTAAGATTACTCTCAATCTATAGAGCTGGCATGTGACACCTGCAGTGTCACATGCTGGCTCTTAGTATTGAGAAGAGTCAATTTTACTCTCCTAATACTTTTCCTTTAAGATAGTGGTTGTCACTTGTTTTAATGCAGTTGTTTTCAATTATGTCTGTGAATTGCATGTATTGCACTACATAGTGAGTACAAGAAGCAGGAGTACAGCCAGTGGGATCATATCACATCCTAGTAAACACTGGTTTAGAATGTGTATATTATAAAAAACATTCTGCATTTACTAAATTCTTTACGTTAAAAAAACTTTGTTGTGGTTGTTCAAGCAATATAGATGTGAAATACATTGGTTTAATATTTCTCTGATGATTAATTGCTTTTTCATCTTGCTTAAAAGACAAGAATTATATGCATGGCTTATATAGTACATATACACCAGGATGACAAACATCTTTTTAATTCAGTTCCATTTTGTGGCTGAAATCAATGTCAGCTGGCTAGGATGACATCCCATAATATGTCAAACCTGATAATGATATCTGATATGGAATTCATAAGCAAAACCAACAGATGTGCAATATAGTTCATTTAAAATAGAAGAAAACATAGCATGAGCAATGGATAGTTACACTATCTTTCTTGAAAAATTGTGCAGGCATGACCTGCAATACTATTTCTGTGTATGACAGAGATAATAAGATATGGAAACTGTATAACATCTGTATGCTTCATGATAAACCATGAATCATTGCTATAGTTGCCTGCATCCATATTGGACCAAAGAAGTACATTTACTAATGTACTCTTGTGACTCAAAGTCAGCATCTAATGGGCTACTTCCTACTATTTGCTGATCCCGACAATATTGTTGGGATCCACCCCACTGCCTTATTGACAGCTGGTTTTTCCCCTCCCCTGTCTGTCCCTCCAATGAGCATTGGTGGAACAGAGAGAGGGGAGGGAATCCCTGTGGGTAATGGTAACTGACAGTCACCATTCTCTGCAGGGAGAAGATCATGAGCTGAGCGATCAGCGATTTAAGATTACTCTCAATCTATAGAGCTGGCATGTGACACCTGCAGTGTCACATGCTGGCTCTTAGTATTGAGAAGAGTCAATTTTACTCTCCTAATACTTTTCCTTTAAGATAGTGGTTGTCACTTGTTTTAATGCAGTTGTTTTCAATTATGTCTGTGAATTGCATGTATTGCACTACATAGTGAGTACAAGAAGCAGGAGTACAGCCAGTGGGATCATATCACATCCTAGTAAACACTGGTTTAGAATGTGTATATTATAAAAAACATTCTGCATTTACTAAATTCTTTACGTTAAAAAAACTTTGTTGTGGTTGTTCAAGCAATATAGATGTGAAATACATTGGTTTAATATTTCTCTGATGATTAATTGCTTTTTCATCTTGCTTAAAAGACAAGAATTATATGCATGGCTTATATAGTACATATACACCAGGATGACAAACATCTTTTTAATTCAGTTCCATTTTGTGGCTGAAATCAATGTCAGCTGGCTAGGATGACATCCCATAATATGTCAAACCTGATAATGATATCTGATATGGAATTCATAAGCAAAACCAACAGAGGTGCAATATAGTTCATTTAAAATAGAAGAAAACATAGCATGAGCAATGGATAGTTACACTATCTTTCTTGAAAAATTGTGCAGGCATGACCTGCAATACTATTTCTGTGTATGACAGAGATAATAAGATATGGAAACTGTATAACATCTGTATGCTTCATGATAAACCATGAATCATTGCTATAGTTGCCTGCATCCATTCTAAAAACAATAAAAAAGAATATATATATATATATATATATATATACACACACATATATATCTATATATACACATTATATTGCCAAAAGTATTGGGACACCCCCTCCAAATCATTGGATTCAGGTGTTCCGTGAAATGTCTTGCTACTAAATATTCCACAGTCAACTGTGGTATTAAAAACAAAGTGGAAGCAACTGGGAACAACAGCAACTCAGCCACAAACTGGTAGGCCACGTAAAATGACAGAACAGGGTCAGCGCATGCTGAAGAGCACAGTGCGCAGAAGTCGCCAACTGTCTGCAGAGTCAATAGCTACAGACCTCCAAACTTCATGTGGTCTTCAGATTGGCAGAACAACAGTGCGTAGAGAGCTTCATGGAATGGGTTTTCATGGCCGAGCAACTGCATCTAAGCCGAACATCACCAAGTGCAATGCAAAGCGTTGGATACAATGGTTTAAAGGACGCTGCCACTGGACTCTAGAGAAGTGGAGACGTGTTCTCTGGAGTGACGAATCACACTTCTCTGTTTGGCAAGTTTGACATATCTGGGTTTGGCAGTTGCCAGGAGAACGGTACTTGCTTTACTGCACTGTGCCAAGTGTAAAGTTTGGTGGAGGGGGGATTATGGTGTGGAGTTGTTTTTCAGGGGTTGGGCTTGGCCCGTTAGTTCCAGTGAAGGGAACTCTTAGGGCATCAGCATACCAAGACATTTTGGACAATTTCATGCTCCCAACTTTGTGGGAACAGTTTTGGGATGGCCCCTACCTGTTCCGACATGACTGCACACCAGTGCATAAAGCAAGGTCCATAAAGACGTAGATGAGTGAGTTTGGGGTGGAGGAACTAGACTGGCCTGCACAGAGTCCTGACCTCAACCCAATAGAACACCTTTGGGATGAATTAGAGTGGAGACTGCGAGCCAGGCCTTCTCGTCCAACATCAGTACCTGACTTCAAAAATGTGGTTCTGAAAGAATGGTCAAACATTCCCATAGACACACTCCTAAACCTTGTGGACAGCCTTCCCAGAAGAGTTGAAGCTGCTATGGCTGCAAAGGGTGGGCAAACTCAATATTGAACCCTATGGACTAAGACTGGGATGCCATTAAAGTTCATGTGCTTTTAAAAACAGGTGTTCCAATATTTTTGGCAATATAGTGTCAGAAGCAGGCTGTCGGCCGGCCACCTTCGGCTTTCAGCACGGCTCAGCCGAGCCAAGGCATATGCGATCGGCTCTACTGAGCCGCTCGGCTGTGATCGGGAGCTGTACGGGCTATTGTGAATAGCCCGTACAGCACCCCCTCGGTTCTCCTGAACCGAAGGGGTCCTGGGGCCGAAGCTAGCCGAAGGATCGGCCGAAGCTACGGCCAGATCCTTCGGCAGCTTTGTGAACAGACCCCTATGTTTCAACCTACCTATGAAATTGATGATCATTAGCACCTGCTTGGTATAATTGGTTAATCATACAGCTGACTCTAATCCTACAAAATCTCTTACTTTGTGCAGGTGTGCAAGTGTCAAGCTGGCCATACACCTTACAACCATTGCACGACTTTTGTTGTGCGATGGTTGTAAGGTAATTAAAATCTAGTACAATCTGCCCATCTTGGACAGGCAGATTGTACTTGCGATCATCGCAAGCCCTCCCCGATGAGGGGAGAGCTTCCGATGAATCCAATGCTGAGCAGGCAGTGTGCGCTTGTGCACACCGGCCCGTTTGTCATTTGTCTTCCGAGCACGCCACTAACCGCAGAAAAAATTTACGATTTGCGGCAGGTTTGTAAGCGTGATCGGAAGACAAAAGACACGCAACCGTACAGTAGAAACGGTTGCACGCCTTCCATACACCTGCCGATTATCGTACGATCGCGGGATCACCCGTGATTATCGTACGATAATCGGGAGGTTTATGGGCACCTTAAGAATTGATGCTGGTTTGAAGCCAAAGGGTAGTCACACCAAATATTGATTTGATTTAGATTTGTCTTCTATTCACTTACTTTGCATTTTGTAAATGTATTTATATGTACTGTATGTGTGTGCATATATATATATATATATGGATTTTTTCCATCTAAGATCCCATGAGCTTTAACGTGTTAAAGTAATTTTAAAAGCAATTTTCAATATTTTTACATATGCAGTTTTCATTAGCATTATTCTTCGTAATCCTGACACGAAAGTCCTTTTTTAGGCAGTGGTAAGGGCGATAATGCACTAAGCATACTGTGCTCTTTTGTTGTCACTCTATTGCACTCATACGCAGCGGTAACTACATGTGGTCATGTTGATGAATACTGCCAATGTATGTTTTACTGTTGTCAACATCAGAAGATAGGCCATGGAAAATATCCCACAGACATTGCTGGAATCTATGCATGTAGATAGTAGCTGCAAAGAGGCAGCAGTAGATCTGCAGCACTGAGGACTGAAACAAAGGAATACAAAATGAAAACAAATATTTGAATTCAAAAAGAGAAAACATGACAATTGTTTATGAGGAGAATTTATCAACACTAGAGTAGAAAAAAATCAGCAGTTGTCCATGGCAACCAATCAGCTTCTCGCTTCAGTTTGTTCAGTTAAGATTTGAAATGAAAGAGAGAAGATGGTTGGCTGCTATGCACAGCTGCTCCAGATTTTGTCTGTTCTAGTTTTGATCTATTCCCCTCACAGTGTTTTAGCATTCACTTTTACATGTACTTTAGGAACTCTACACCATGTCTTCTCCTATTCTCCGAAGTCTAGTTTATATAGCTTACATCATCCATACATAGCAGTGCAATCACAGTCGTTACAGTTAGTAAACTGTAATTTATTTGGGTGAGGATGATTGTTTATCTACAGATATGCATTTATGTAGTTTTGGGTAGTCATACCTTACATCCCATAAATAATGTATCTTCTCCTAGCTCACACTCCTGAGGAACCTGACTGGAACTCATTATAGGACTTTGAGATCATTGTATTTCACCAGCCACTATAGTAGTAGAGCTTAAACTGTGTTAACTTTTAAAGATAGAGAGGGGAATGTATCAAAACTGCAGCAGACCGAATCTGGAGCAGTTGCCCATGGCAACCATCTTCTCACTTTCATTTTCAAAGCTTAACTGAACAAACTGAAAATAGAAGCTGATTGTTACTATGGTCAACTACTCCAGATTCCCACAGCTCAACTTTAATAATTTACCCCCAAAGTATATTCTTCTGTCTGTGCAAGAAATGGTGGGACTTGTGACAGATCAATATGATCAATATACATGTTGGTAAGATGTGTATGAATCTGTTGCAGAATCACCTCAGATAGAATTTTATCTGTGACACAATACAACATACTTACACGTCTGACACAATTTACTCAAACTTGGAAGAGGTATTATTTTCTAGACATGTGCGATTTCGTTTTGTTTCGAATCGAAATTCGGACGAAATTTCGGAAATTCGAATTCCAAATTACGGCTAAGACGAATGTAAACTAATCCGAATTCCCGATTTCCCAAAATTTGTTAGCGGTAGTCCGGCCGAAATTCTTTTATGGACAAAATTCGTTATTAGACGAAGTTCGTTGCAGCAAAATTACATTAGGAAAAAAAAATGAATTTTTTTTTACAGTCTCCAGAAGATGAAAAAAAAAAGCGTGAGGTTCCCGCCCAATTCATACCAGACACTTTAGGTCTGGTAGGAATGTTAGGAGGGACCCCCCCCCCCCGTTTAAACACAAATCATTAGCACCTGCTTGGTATAATTGGTTAATCATACAGCTGACTCTAATCCTACAAAATCTCTTACTTTGTGCAGGTGTGCAAGTGTCAAGCTGGCCATACACCTTACAACCATTGCACGACTTTTGTTGTGCGATGGTTGTAAGGTAATTAAAATCTAGTACAATCTGCCCATCTTGGACAGGCAGATTGTACTTGCGATCATCGCAAGCCCTCCCCGATGAGGGGAGAGCTTCCGATGAATCCAATGCTGAGCAGGCAGTGTGCGCTTGTGCACACCGGCCCGTTTGTCATTTGTCTTCCGAGCACGCCACTAACCGCAGAAAAAATTTACGATTTGCGGCAGGTTTGTAAGCGTGATCGGAAGACAAAAGACACGCAACCGTACAGTAGAAACGGTTGCACGCCTTCCATACACCTGCCGATTATCGTACGATCGCGGGATCACCCGTGATTATCGTACGATAATCGGGAGGTTTATGGGCACCTTAAGAATTGATGCTGGTTTGAAGCCAAAGGGTAGTCACACCAAATATTGATTTGATTTAGATTTGTCTTCTATTCACTTACTTTGCATTTTGTAAATGTATTTATATGTACTGTATGTGTGTGCATATATATATATATATATGGATTTTTTCCATCTAAGATCCCATGAGCTTTAACGTGTTAAAGTAATTTTAAAAGCAATTTTCAATATTTTTACATATGCAGTTTTCATTAGCATTATTCTTCGTAATCCTGACACGAAAGTCCTTTTTTAGGCAGTGGTAAGGGCGATAATGCACTAAGCATACTGTGCTCTTTTGTTGTCACTCTATTGCACTCATACGCAGCGGTAACTACATGTGGTCATGTTGATGAATACTGCCAATGTATGTTTTACTGTTGTCAACATCAGAAGATAGGCCATGGAAAATATCCCACAGACATTGCTGGAATCTATGCATGTAGATAGTAGCTGCAAAGAGGCAGCAGTAGATCTGCAGCACTGAGGACTGAAACAAAGGAATACAAAATGAAAACAAATATTTGAATTCAAAAAGAGAAAACATGACAATTGTTTATGAGGAGAATTTATCAACACTAGAGTAGAAAAAAATCAGCAGTTGTCCATGGCAACCAATCAGCTTCTCGCTTCAGTTTGTTCAGTTAAGATTTGAAATGAAAGAGAGAAGATGGTTGGCTGCTATGCACAGCTGCTCCAGATTTTGTCTGTTCTAGTTTTGATCTATTCCCCTCACAGTGTTTTAGCATTCACTTTTACATGTACTTTAGGAACTCTACACCATGTCTTCTCCTATTCTCCGAAGTCTAGTTTATATAGCTTACATCATCCATACATAGCAGTGCAATCACAGTCGTTACAGTTAGTAAACTGTAATTTATTTGGGTGAGGATGATTGTTTATCTACAGATATGCATTTATGTAGTTTTGGGTAGTCATACCTTACATCCCATAAATAATGTATCTTCTCCTAGCTCACACTCCTGAGGAACCTGACTGGAACTCATTATAGGACTTTGAGATCATTGTATTTCACCAGCCACTATAGTAGTAGAGCTTAAACTGTGTTAACTTTTAAAGATAGAGAGGGGAATGTATCAAAACTGCAGCAGACCGAATCTGGAGCAGTTGCCCATGGCAACCATCTTCTCACTTTCATTTTCAAAGCTTAACTGAACAAACTGAAAATAGAAGCTGATTGTTACTATGGTCAACTACTCCAGATTCCCACAGCTCAACTTTAATAATTTACCCCCAAAGTATATTCTTCTGTCTGTGCAAGAAATGGTGGGACTTGTGACAGATCAATATGATCAATATACATGTTGGTAAGATGTGTATGAATCTGTTGCAGAATCACCTCAGATAGAATTTTATCTGTGACACAATACAACATACTTACACGTCTGACACAATTTACTCAAACTTGGAAGAGGTATTATTTTCTAGACATGTGCGATTTCGTTTTGTTTCGAATCGAAATTCGGACGAAATTTCGGAAATTCGAATTCCAAATTACGGCTAAGACGAATGTAAACTAATCCGAATTCCCGATTTCCCAAAATTTGTTAGCGGTAGTCCGGCCGAAATTCTTTTATGGACAAAATTCGTTATTAGACGAAGTTCGTTGCAGCAAAATTACATTAGGAAAAAAAAATGAATTTTTTTTTACAGTCTCCAGAAGATGAAAAAAAAAAGCGTGAGGTTCCCGCCACCCCCCCCCCCAGTTATAACACAAAAATTGACTGTTTTTTTTTCAATTAAAGGATTTTGTCAAAAGTCTGGACTTTTTACTAACTATTTAATTTAACCCTTTAGTTAATGGTTAGGGGTACAAGTACCCCTTACTCATTCACATGGGGGGGTGGCATCTGGGTGCCCCCTTATTTAAAGGGGTGCCCCGATGCAACCACCGGGTCAGGGTTGTGGGGAAGAGGCCCTTGTCCCCATCGGCATGGGGACGCCCTCCCCATATTCATTCCTAAATATTGAATATGCGAGTTGTGCCATTGAAAGGGAAAAGTCGATTGTAAGAGTAACACAATAGTGCTGGGCAGGGTAAGAGGCTTGATATCAGATTTTGAAGGTTGGACAGTGATCCATAGGTATCGAATAACCCATACGTATCAAATAAAGACATTGAATATCTCAGTGAGGAATGTAGGTCCATGAGATCCATGAGGTCCACTCTTTGTCCAGACTCTAGAGCCCTTCATTAGATTGGTTTAGGCTGATCCTCGCATTTGTGAAATTAAGGTGGGCAATACGGAACATAAGACAGCAGCATATGCTGACAACTTACTCTTCTTTCTTATGTTGGATGCAGAGAAGTCAGAGGTCTCATGGTGTTGTTCTCATATTGCACATATTTTTCTTATGGTATATGTGTTAATATTTGTAGTGTAAATATTTGTAGATTAGTCACTGAAAGGATGGTAGATTACCCCCTACAATCTGTGGCTCTAACTTGTTAAAGCCCATTTCCACCTTTCTAAGTGATTAGCATGTATTGTGGTAATGTAGAGGTGCAGTGATGATGTATATGTGCGTCCTACAACTTTAGAATTCCCTCCACAGGAAATTTTAACTGGAGTTGGATTGTCTTAAAAAGCAGCTGACCCCCTCCCTGTGAGTAATTGTAACAAGATCATTGCACACCAGCTCTGCCTTTACAGGTGACAATACACTGTCCAGGGGGGTTGCCAATATGAATACTAATGAATAGTGGAAGGGAGCTCAGAGAGAGAGTGTTAATTTACACACACTACTCCAAGACCTTGAGTAGAGTTAAGGTGGCCATACACTGTACAACCATCGCAAGACCTTAGTCTTGCACTGGTTGTAAAGTGATTAAAAAAACGTACGATCTGCCCATCTTGGACAGGCAGATCGTACTCTCGATCATCGCAAGCCCGCTCCACTGAGGGGCGGGCTTACGGTGACTGCAATGAGGGCCGGGCTTAAGATGACTGCAAACGGGCTGTGTGCGCGTGCGCACATCGGCCCGTTCGACAGTTGTCGAACCAGCGGGCTACTAAATCGCCGAGAATCGTACGATTCCCGGCGGGTTTTCTAACCTGCTGGTTCGACGGAAGACGTGCGACCGTACAGTAGAAACCGTCGCACGCCTTCCATACACTGCACGATTCTCGTACGATGGGCACCTTTACTTTGCTGCCTTTCCTAGTTCCATGGTCCAGATTCACATGTAACGTATTTGCTTTGATTCATGAGAACAAATGCAGCTTTTATGGTCTGGTGAATCTTTCAGAAATAACACTCTATTAACCTAAAAAATAAGACATTCGTTTTAATGACTATTAGTGGAGAAAATGGACTGTAAACAAACAATTCATAAGAAATTATTTCAGTATCATATTTTTTAGAAACAAAGTAAAAATTCTGCCCAAACCTAGTGTAGAAAACATATTTGGATGCATTCATATTCCCTATATCATCATGAATTGTCCCCTCAGAGAGAAAAGTAGACCCCAGGGTATTGCTAAAATGCAATATCAGATTTCTCTTGCACAATAGTAAAATGCTGTAAGACAAAAGCTGCCCTTTAATCCCACTTTCATTTTCAATTTCTCTCAATTCAGTGCTTTGTACCTAAGGAGTCCCCAAGGAAAAATCTCAGCTAATGAAGAATAGCTAGCAATATGGTTTGACACTTAGGAAGTGTGACACGTGCCCTACATAGATTTCAGGCATAAAGGGCATAAAGTAGATACGGTGTCTCAAACAAAGAAAGATGTGCATGCAATTTTTTTTCATTTAGGTATACTCTTTCTAAAAATCATTAAACACTGCTGTCACACATATTGTACCAGAATCCAGCAGCATACTGTATAACAGTATGCCTACGTACCTTGCTTATTGAACTTTTGTTCTTTTGTAATTAGATTAGATAGGTAGCATTTGATTTTGTGATGCTGTACAAAGTTAGAAAAGTATGCTATAATATCATCAGATGGGGTGTAACCATGGTAATAATTCCAAACTTGCAAAGTTTAGCCCTTTAACAAAATTTAAAAACGGTAATACTAATGATGACCTACCCTCCAGGAGAAACCACCCAAGCATACCAGGCATTTTGGCTGATATCACAGTGGCTGGATGTCCACAAATGCCTAGGATTTTACCAAGCTGTTACGAGCTCATCCACACCAGTCTGTTCCTGCCCAGATGGCAATATAGCTGGGGAAAAAACGAATAAAATGAATCAAAGGAGTTACAGCATATAAGATCCTGTTATAACATCAGCATTGTAATAGGAAAACATACTATGATTGTTTTTGATAATGCAACCAAAGCTTACTTGAAAAAAATCACTTTAAAGTAATGAGTGCTGCTTTCTGTCTGCCCATCACTTTCAACAACTTTCTGGTTTCCCAGTGTGCTTTTCATCTCTTTCCCTGCTGCTTGATGTGATGCAACCTCAATTTCTCAAGACTACATAGCCCATGATGCATTGCTTCCAGCAAGCAATATTAATCACAGAAAAAAAGTTTGGTCGCATACCACAAGCTGCATTAAAAGTTTATTGTAGCACACAAGTACAAATTGTCCCACCGTGGATCCTCTTCACTCTGAAATGTTTCACCCAATAATGGGCTTAGTCATAGATGCCCCTATTGGATAATTTCCTTTCTATTACCAATGACAACTTACATTTTTTTGGAGAGCGCTGGAGCTTACAGTTCTTTAAAAAAATGTTTACTGATGGTTTTAAAGACCCAAACACTATTCTTCTGGCCATATGCAGTGAACTAGAAAATGGTATGAGTACTACTAAAGTGCTTTAAAATATTAGCATATAAATATAAGAATGAGTGTAACTTTTAGGAAAGAAAATTTAAATAGGAATAGGAGAAAAGTGAAACACGATTAATAAACAGAGCTAACCAGCTTTGTTGAGACTGAGACAGATAACAATGGGGAACAATTTTTTTTCTTTTTTTCTGTTGCCTGAGATTTTTGCATCAGAAGCAGGCTGTCGGCTGGCCAATGGCCGGCCGCTCGGCCAGCTTCGGCTTTCAGCACGGCTCAGCTGAGCCGATGCATATGCGTTCGGCTCGACTGAGCCACTCGGCCACGTTCAGGAGCTGTACGGGCTATAGTGAATAATCCGTACAGCACCCCTTCGGTTCTACTGGGGCCTCCTGGGGCCGAAGCTAGCCGAAGGATCGGCCGAAGCTACGGCTAGGTCCTTTGGCAGCTTCGTGAATAGACCCCTAAGTATTTTGTCATGCTAATTTCAAATATGAAATCGGTTTTCCTCCACATGCTCTACTTTTCATGTAGTTTCATGTAGTTTGAAACTACCGATGTGAGGAGCCACAATCCAAACTGCAAGACTCTGGAGAGGCCATTGGCCACAGACATATTCTGACTAAATCAACCGTTTTTCCTCCACATGCTCTTCTTTTCATGTAGTTTGAAACTTGTGATTTTCACAAAAAAAGGACACCCATTGCTATTTACACTAGGGATAGCTTAAGAACTAGGCTTACCTATACCCTAACCTTAGGCTAATTAGACTAATTGTTTTTACAAACATCAATATTATTTATCTTTTTTGTTAATTTTTGGATTATATAGATTTATCTGATTTACTTGATTTTCTTGATGAAACAGTTCATGAAGGCATTAAGTAAGTACTGATGGTGAATGTTTCAACATATAGTTCTTTCTTTTCCTGCTTTGTCTTTTCAGAAGATCAAAGCAGGTGTATCAGTAGGACTTCAAATTAATTCCCTTGTATGTGATTAGGAATTTGTCAGGAAGATGAATGACAAGCAGAAGGCAGCATGGCTGGCTTGTGTGGCAGGTATACAACATTTTCTTGATAATTTAGAGGACCATTGTTATTTCCCTTTTAAGACCAATGCCATTTTAAAACTGTATGGTGCTACAGAGACTTGATTGGATCAGCTCTCAGCAGTACTAACGTTTTTGTGGGAGTTGCAGTTTCAACACAAGAAGAGACAATGGAAGTTATGCTGCACTGTACTACAAGACTCAGGAGGCTTTGCGATCTGAAATGAAAAGGGGACTGAACTCTTTCTCAGTATTTGTAGAAATGTCACCAGCACACCAATCCTTTTAAGATAGCAAAAGCTTCATTTATTGAAGTTTTTTTGTCATATGACCAAACAAGCGCTTTCGGGACCGCACAGGGTCACTTCATCAGGCTTTAGCATTGACAATGCTTGACAAAAAACTTCAATAAATGAAGCTTTTGCTATCTTAAAAGGATTGGTGTGCTGGTGACATTTCTACAATTACTGACATTTGCGGCGCCATCCGCGGTCACTGCGAGCACCCCCCACTACAAGGGACATATCGGTAAGGAGTGCGACAAGGATAGTACTTATTGAACTCTTTCTCAGAACACGCTCAGATCAGCAAGGGATTTGCCAGTGGCTGGATGTAGTGTGAAGTGTTTCCTGGTAGTTATCTCAGGGGAGAAATAAAACTTGAGGTGTTGCTGGTGATCACTGTCTGCTGAACAGTATCTGTGATTCCAGTGTCTGAGACTGTCTGCTCTCCTGCTGAGGGATCCTGCTGAAAGATTCTTCTACAGTGTGGGAAATGCTACATCAAGTGGTGAGGGGATCCAGTGACTGCTGTATCAGAAAGAAGTATTGAATTCTACAGAGACGTGCTGCAAGCATCACCACTGCTACTGTGTTGTACAAGTTGCTGCTGCTGGAACCTGGAAAGCTGTTGGCTGCAGAGGAGAAACAACCTCTTTTCACCTACCGATGTGAGGAGCCACAATCCAAGCTGCAAGATTCTGGAGAGGCCATTGGCCACAGAGATATTCTGACTAAATCAACCATACAAGCAGAACTTGGGCCCCACCGACAGCTAGCCTAGTTAAATACAAATACAAAACCTCACAAGGTGTGCTGGTGGTTCGTGGATCCTTTACCCGAGGTCTATCACAGAGGTGAGACAGAAGTACCCGTATATTCTAGCTGCTCCTTCGAGGTGAGCTTTATAGTATCAAAAATGAGGTTCTTGTTACTAGATAGCTGTTGGCTTTTCACAATCTTGGGTGCCAAGCTGCAATTCCTGAATAGTCACCTTGATCAATTCCCTGAAAACCTTGGGGCTGTTAGTGATGAACAGGGAAAGCGCTTCCATCACGACCTATCAAGGGCAATGGGACAAAAAAGTTGTGGGGAGTCCACAAACGCCACAGCTACTAGCGCAAATTCTTGCCTGAATAGGACATATTTGAACTTTGCATCCCATCCAAATCAGTTGTTCAAAATCACCTATCATCTTTATGTCAAATATATGTTCATTTAAAGTAAAAAGCATTAGTGGATAGTCATATTTGACTATAATGGATAAATGTTTCAAATTTGAAAAGTGACAATACATACTTTATTCCACATAAGTGATTTTTTTGCCTTTTTTTCCAAATTGAATGCATATTGTGATGCACCTACATGTGTTTCTGAATACATAAATATTATCTTTGCCAAGATGATTGTTTAAACCTAATTTTAAGATGTGACCATAAATTCCTCAGATAGATCATGTCATCATGTGAGATGTGTAAAAATTTAATGAGGTTCTTGTTACTAGATAGCTGTTGGCTTTTCACAATCTTGGGTGCCAAGCTGCAATTCCTGAATAGTCACCTTGATCAATTCCCTGAAAACCTTGGGGCTGTTAGTGATGAACAGGGAAAGCGCTTCCATCACGACCTATCAAGGGCAATGGGACAAAAAAGTTGTGGGGAGTCCACAAACGCCACAGCTACTAGCGCAAATTCTTGCCTGAATAGGACATATTTGAACTTTGCATCCCATCCAAATCAGTTGTTCAAAATCACCTATCATCTTTATGTCAAATATATGTTCATTTAAAGTAAAAAGCATTAGTGGATAGTCATATTTGACTATAATGGATAAATGTTTCAAATTTGAAAAGTGACAATACATACTTTATTCCACATAAGTGATTTTTTTGCCTTTTTTTCCAAATTGAATGCATATTGTGATGCACCTACATGTGTTTCTGAATACATAAATATTATCTTTGCCAAGATGATTGTTTAAACCTAATTTTAAGATGTGACCATAAATTCCTCAGATAGATCATGTCATCATGTGAGATGTGTAAAAATTTTGCAAAAAATAAGGTGTTGAAATGAAAAACTAACTTCAGGTTTGAATTCAGCACAGTCAAACTATGTAAGAACAAGTGCTGCTATCAATGCAACAAAAAAATTGTTCCCCAGTGTAAACGGTTTAGAATTATAAGGTATGCCAAAGACCTAAGCACTATACAGTATAAACACAATTTCATTAGGGGTCAACTGTGTAGAATAAAAAGTAACTTAAAATAAAGAAAAAAGCATAGACAGTCCTATGGGATGTGGAGCTGATTGTAGGCATTGAATTAACCCCCCTCCAAAAAAAACAAGATTACCAACACCTTCATTGCATACCTATTACCTACTGCTTGTGCAGAACTATGAAATGTATGTGTTTTGCTGTACTGATTAGAAAACAAAGGCATCATATTTAAAAATAGTTGTTTTGTTTGTTAGCGTAGGAGTATTTTCTTATGATTTCATACAGTTGCAGAACAATGTTCAGTTTGATGTGCAGCTGCTTTGAGTAATTTCAACTTAATTTATTGAATCGTTTTTTAACACAATTGAAACAATGGAAAGAAGACAGAACTACTATATAGAAGAAAATAAAATTGACTAGTAAACATTTTATGAGGTTAGAATCTTCAACTGAAAGTATTTGCATTAGGCAAAACCTAATTGATGTTGACTATACAGGGAACTCAATGGTAATTGTATTTGAATATTCCAGTTTAACTTTTTTCTCTGTTGTCCTCTGTTCAAAACATATTGAAAGATGACCCCACAAGTTCTGCAATATTACCCTTTAGGTTCTCAATAGATGTTCCATTTGTATCACAATGGAGAATAATGGGTGACTGTTTAAAACCTCCAGTCCCTCTGTTGCTGGGATCCACTTTTATTAATTGACAAGGGCACAATGGATCTTTGAGTAAACATTTCCTATCATATTATATTATTTCTCTAATAAGAATGTAATGTACTTTCATGTTAGGGCATCTCCTGAAGAAGTGTATCATAGCCTTATTCAGAGTTATTTGATTTCTTGATGTCAAAATATTAAGATCTGGTTCACCCTTTTGAATTTAAGCATGTATATTTTTTTAAATATGTGTTTTATAACATACCCCTTACTTAGATCTTTAATCTCTGGTGGGTGTAACCACAACACATGGTGGAAAAATAGGCATCTGATATAGCGGGAAATTTTGGATGTGAAACTGTTGCCAGAGGCTGCTGTAACTTTGCAGGGGAATAAAGATCGGATAAACCTGGCTGCTGGCCAGGGGGAGTATAAACACTCTTCTATTGTAGGTTGTTTTTTGTTTTTCAATTTTTTAAAAACGCAACAAAAGAGGGTATATAAGGCATTGTTAGCAAGCCACATCCTCTCTCTTTTACCTGGGACACAAAGGCATTCAGTATGAACAGGTGAGAAGCTGAGAGGTAAATCTCCTCCATACTTGTACTGTACATTATCTTGTAAATATTGTTTTGTGTGGTATTTGTAAATATGTAACCCTACCAATAAATGTGTATTGCTGATTGAACTACTTATTTTGTCTAATAATCCTCAGATCTAGTGGTGTTTATGTTAATATTATTGTAGTGATTAAAATATATTTACATATCCATTTCACCTGGGTAACATATCTACTGCTAGTAAACAGTAGATATATGCAAAAACATGTTTTAAAAATTAAAAAGTCTCTGCCGCTCACTCCCGTCTGAAAATCTTAAGATTCTCGAGCGGCCATGAAGGATCATGGGGTGGGTGCATGTGCAGTAGAGATCTTCGGCTGGGAGAAAAGGAGAGACACAGGGAATTTATCAAAACTGGAGCAGACAAAATCTGGAGCAGCTGTGCATGGCAACCATTCAGCTTCTATCTTTAATTATATAACCTTAACTGAACAAACTGAAGATAGAACCTGATTGGTTGCCAAGCACAACTGCTCCAGATTTTGTCTGCCCCAGTTTTGATAAATTTCCCCCACATTGTAGGTCAATGCACACAGCCAGCAGCATGCACATGGGACCTGGGACACAGAAGACACAGCAGTCAGCGCTGGATCAGAGACCAGCACAAGTGCTGAAGGGACTCCTGAAAACTACAGGAAAGAAGAAGATGATCGGACCAAGAGGCATCATTTAAGGTAAGTCCTTAAAGCAGCATGGGAGAGAAATGTGACTTTAATGTCCCTTTAAATGTATCATGAATGCATAATAATGAAGTTGCTTTCCTTATGCAACATAATAAAGCTGTTTTCATACTGTAGCACTGTAGAAAATGTTTGGAGGTCACAAAAGTTCACACTAAAACCTACTGGGCATCTATGACAGAGACCTGCTGTTGTCTATTGGAAGTCATTTTGTTTTTTGATAAATGTGGCTTCCTCCATGTCTATAGTGCTGTGCTTCCAATATGGTTAATATTTATGATATCAATATAGCACACTCCATTTTTAAACTTGGTGAAAGACTTCTGACCTGTGATAAAACTGGAAAAAAATGACAACTTGGTGCAGCAAACAGAAATAAAACTTTAATGGATGCTGGCCTTTGTGCTATTTGTCAAAACTCCTGCACAAATTCATGGATTTTACTTCAAGAATGTGTTATAAATGGCTTATGCAGCTAGATAATCCATTCTTGTAAGTTTCAAAGTGATAACAGTTAGAAGAAAACTGTTGTTACAAGTATTTTTGTGATATGCTATTCTGCAGTATTTACAAATAAAGGGCATAGAGATATAACAAGGTAAATTATTTTGGAATGAAAATCTATCCATATAACCCCCTAGTAACAGCTTCCTATTAATATGCTTTCTCTAAGGCTGACAGAGTTTCAATGGGGTTGATTTACTAAAGGCAAATAGGCAAGAAATAGACATATACATGGGGCCGGATTCACACTATAGAATTATAAAAATCAGACGTAGGAATTTTTAATTGGATTTTGCTGTACTTTATTATGTTTTAGAACACATTTTTTAAACTCTTTTTGCACTTTGGTGTATAATGCAGCAAAATGCGTATTAAAATACACATCAACATGTCTAGTAAAGCAAGAAAAATAAATAAAGTGCACATAAAATGCACACTAAAATATTGTTTTAATTTATAATACTGTAGAGTGAATTTAGTCTTGAGAAAAATCTAATTCTATCTCATAAAATGATATCAGTCTAACAATATCTTGCTTTATCAATTTAAAAATGTAGGTAGCAAAAACATGTTACAATCTGAACAGTTGAATAAACAAGATCACAAGGGTAAAGGTGGTTACATGACATTCCAATAGCCAATGCTGAACTTCTGAACAAAGTGAAACCTTTTTTTATTATGAAATATTCTTACCAATCATTTTATTTCAGTTCTACAAGAGAATACTCTAAGTTTATCACCTTCTTCAAAAAAGTTACAGACAGATGTAACAGGAAAGTTTATAGAACAGATGCAAAATGTGTTGAAGTCCCAACGGCAGATTTACCTAAATAAATGAAAACTGTTTTCTAATTGTAGATAATTTTCTTGGCTGTAATGTACAGCATTGTCGAATTAAGATATCACATTTGTGATCACTGTGTATAATTTACATTTTTGAACAGGTGTGGATAGATTTTGGTAAATTATTGGGGATTATTTTTTTTACACTGTAATGTAAGTGCCAGATGATAATTATATATTAACTAAATATTCTCAAACACTACCAATCTGGTTATTGATAAAAAGAGCAAAAGAGCTAATTAACATTCATACTTACTGTTTAAAGTTTTAAACTGGCATTTATACCTATTTAACTCAGCTGTTAAATTAAACAGTAATTCACGTTTGACATTGATATAATTCACATGGCCATAAATGCTGCATACAGATGTGGACAGCGTTTATTTCTGTACGCATCTAAATGCAGCGCAAGCAAACCATGTAAGTACCTGAATTCAACATGACAAAAGAGCTGAGATTAAAAAACTAAAAATCGGCGCAAGAAGCCAGGCATTTGTGTTGTAGTGCCCATGTACTAATAAAGAGCATGTTGATTGGAGGAGAGAGTGGAATTACACAGATATGAACTCATCAGTCTGCTGTTACTTCTTCACTGTTCTTCACTGTTCAGTCCAAGGCTAGAGAAGAGACAGGACCTGTAGGTGTAACTAAACGTCAAAGGATAACACAAATCAAGTTTATTGCCCTGCCAGATAGAGCTGTAGTTTGTGGTAAAGCTGTGTAAATCACTGAAATGACAGAAATACAAATCCTTTAGCAGGTAAAAAAGCTCATGTGTAGTTCATCTGTATATTTAACTGTTTTTATGGAGTTCAGGTTTAAAGAAATACTTTTAGTATACTTATTCTAGCAGGTTGTCATGTTAAAGGAAACCTGCAATGAAATGTATAGAGCTTGCCATTGCTAACCTGTCATTCTGAACATACTAGTTGCCTGGCTGATCTATTGATCCATCAGTAATTAGTCCATCATTTGGTATACAGATCATGTGCTCTTACTGCACTCTGACTCTATGATATGCATTATTATTTTGTGAAAATATTGAAACCAGAAACAATCAAACGATAAGCATGTCAAGGAGGAGATAAGAGAAGAAGAAATGGCAGTGCCTGTTTTTTTTTAAATCATTACAGGTGTGTATATATCACTGTAGAAATTAATGGATAATTTGACTGTTTCTTTAATCTATAACTAGGGGTGGGTCAATTAAAGTCACAATACCTTAAATCAGACATTACTTACTACAGTTAAACAAACTGATGAAACTGAGGAGGTAAATTAATAAAGGGATCATTGTGAGTTTTGAGAACCAAACTAATCCTACTTATAGCTAGTAAATCTCCAGTTAGGAGATTCCGATATTTATATATTAAAAACCTATCTGATATGCAGGAATCACACAATTCAGCAATCCAGGTAATTATGTTTCATGAAATACATTATTTTCTGTAGACTAAAAATCTCTTTATTCAGACAAACTTAAAAAAATCACATTTTGTCAATTCATTTGATTTGGAAATCTATTTGCCAATTATTATTTGTTTTCACTTTAATGCAGGATTTGTAATAATGTTGTTTAGCTAAAATTAGTTATTATATTACTTCTTTGTTTCTGCTTGTACACTTAGATATTGATTGTCTTAGATATAATGTTCATCCACTTCGTACTTTTCAGGTATTTGGCCGTGTCTGGAAAATTAAGGTATTAGTCTGTTCACCTGAGGAATTTGTTTCATCTGTTTACAACCAATATTAAATGTTATGACTGAGGACATGTTTGTTGAAAACATATATCATTACTTGCCATATTCATTCTGATAAAGTCACCTTTTTTGAGATTAGAATGTGCTGATGAACTTTTTTCATGGATGATATAGGCAGTCTGTTATGTGGATCATTCAGTTTTTAACCACACTACAAGAAAAAGAGTATTTAGAGCCCAATGCCAGCCATATTGTTATACACTGAGTGGCCAGATTATTATTACCACCTGACGTTTGTAAGCAAATTAGCTATAATTTTGCGCTGAAGTTGCTAGAGGGCCAGACCATTATAAATAGGGAAGCAGGTTGTTTACCACGACAGTAGAAGGGTTTTTTTTCTGAAGTTATGGGTAAACAACGTGATTTAACAGCCTTTGAACATAGGATGATTGTTGGCCCTCCGAGCCATGAATCGAGTATCAGCAAAACAGCAGAATTCGTTAAATGTTCAAGAGCAGCTGTTGTTAAAGTGTTTAAAGACTGGACTGTCAGCTGAAAATCTGGGTCTGAACGTGCGAATTGTGGCCGTCAGCGACTAGTCAATGTTAGGGCAGAACGGAGAGTGGCAAGACTGGGACAACAGAAGGGCAACAGTCATCAAATTACTGCAGATCTTAATCAGGGATCCTCTTAAATGATCTCTAAACGCACTGTTCACCGTACACTGCATCGTATGGGATATGGAAGCCGAAGGCCTCTTCCAACACCTTTGCTGTCTGCAGTTAACAAGATAAAATGTCTCCAATTCGCACAGGAACACAAGGATTGGACAGTCGAGCATTGGAAAAAAGTCATGTGGTCTGATGAATCACGTTTGCAGTTGCATCATGCAGATGGCAGAGTGAGAATTTGGCGGAAACAGCATGAAAGCATGCACCCCACATGCATTAGTACAACCCTTCAAGCTGGTGGGGGCAGTGTTATGGTTTGTTGCATGTTTTCCTGGCATGATTTGGGCCCTTTAATTTGTGTGGAACAACGTCTGAATAGCACAACATATCAAAGTATCGTTGCTGGTCAAGTTCATCCTATCATGTTGATGGCATATCCCTTGGAGATGGCTTCTTCTAACAAGACAATGCGCCATGCCAAGGTGATCGTATTGTGCAGGAGTGGTTTCAAGAACATGAGGGAGACTTTACCTTGCTTAGGTGGCCCCTACAATCACCACATCTCAATACAATTGACCATTTGTGGGACGAAGTTGAAAGAGCCATCAGGCAGCTGGTTCCACAACCATCAAATCTGACAGAACTGGACAGTGCTATTCATCAGGCATGGTGTCAGATTCCTCGCATCACCTTTCAACATCTCGTGGAGTCAATGCCAAGAAGAATCGACGCAGTATTGAAGGCAAAAGGTGGCCCAACGAAGTACTGATGGGGTGGTCATAATAATCTGGCCACTCAGTGTATTTTGCCTTGGATAGTAGGGAAAGGTAGGAAAATCCAAGTCAAGTTTTTATAACCACTTGTGTTCTTATTAGGATCATTTCACTATCACTTCCTGTCAGGACAAGAATTGACAGGGAAACTATCCATAGGGGAAATAAACAGATTTTTGGTTAGGTATGGAAGTGTTAAGACATCTGGCAATGTTTTTATGGATTTTTTGCCTTCCTGTCCTAGTGATGAACACTCCCTTTATTTATTGTACAGGTGTCTCTGGGAGGGTAAGTGAAGAATCTTCCCACCATGGTCAAATACACAAATAAAAACCCAATAGAGATCTTTGGTCTGGGTCCCAATTTTCAAAAATTGATTATTATACTCTATGCCCACCCTGAATCCAATATTCTAGTTAATAGTATGTTTTCCCCTTCAATTTCCTCTACACCAGAGCACGAGACAGGGCTGTCCCCTGTTTCTGCTCTTTTTTGCTATGGCAATTAAGGCCCTAGTTATTCGGTCCAACAGAGTAAACATGTCTATGGTGCCACACTTTACAACCAAATGAATGTATACAGCTATATTTTGATACGCTTCCATGACCCTTACGGGAAATACCAGCCCCTGATGAATGCCAAAACAAATTGCAAATGTGGTCTAAATTTCCTGTCTTTGGTAGGCAGAATCAATGTTATTAAGCCAAACCTTTTCTGGGAAATGGCGAAAGCGGTTCTAAGAGGGAAAATTATGTCTTTCCTTTCTGCCAAAAAGAAAAATTCCAAATCCCAATTTGTTAATGCTAGCCCTTCTCTTCGCCAAGCCCAACTGAATTACTCAAAACATCCATCTTCAGCATACAGGGCGGTCTGGCTAAAGGCGAAACTAGACTATGAATGGTGGACTACACAGCAACACCTGTATTATTATTCCCATTCTAAACTCACTTTCAATAAATTTGGGAATAAATCAGGTAACATCTAACCAGACCACTTCTTCCCTTCGCTCAGAGGCGGGAGATGTTTTTTTTAGACCTAAAACAAATTAACCTAGTTTTCGAACAATTCTATCGCAAATTGTATTCAGACACCCCCTTAGACATGGGATTAGGTGATCTCTTTTTGAAATCTGTATCCTTACCCATTCTAACAGAGGAAGATTTCTCCCATCTAAATGCAGAGGAGGAGATCTTGAGTGCCCTTAGCGCTTCCTCCAGCGGCAAATCCCCAGGTCCGAATGCATAATCCAATAAATTTTATAAGATATTGCAAGAACAGGTTTCGCCTACCTTACATAGGGTTTTTAACGCCATGTGGCAGGGAGGTGAGTACTTAAAGACTGGCGCAGAGGCCTATATTAAGTTGCTGCAGAGATCCCACTCTCCCAGGCTCTTATTGACCTATTTCTCTTATCAACACTGATGCTAAGCTGTTATCTAAAATAGTAGCGGACAGACTTGCTAAAGTACTACCGCAATTGATCTCTCCTGCCCAGGTGGGTTTTATTAAAGGCCGCTCAGCTGTTTCAAATATTTGTAAATTATTATCAGTCCTGGAATATGCTAAAGGTCATCCGGCTTCCTCTCCCTTATTTCAATTGATGCCGAAAAGGCCTTTGATAGCATCCAATTCTCTTGGATTTTTATGGTGCTGGACGAGATGGGATTCTGTGGTCAGTTTAAGACCTTTGTGTCAGCGCTTTATACATCCCCCTGTGCTCGTATTTGTACTCCAGGATAGGTTTCTGTACGCTTTCCATTGATGAAGGGCACCAGACAAGGCTGCCCCCTATCACCTCTATTATTCAACATTGCCTTAGAACCACTATCATTATACTTCCAGAACGCTGCAGACATCTCCGGGGTTCCTTTTCTTACGTTTCAGCTTAAAATTATGCTTTTTACAGATGATTATTTTGTTTTCAACCAATCCTTTTTGAGACCTTCCTCGCATTCAAGCGGTTTTTACATATTTTCAGCAGTTCTCTGGTTTAAGCATCAATGCCTCCAAGTCGGAAGTCCTTCCGCTGACTTCTTCAGCATCGACCTGGTTGTGCTCTTTAAAAGCCTTCAGTATAGCTAAAGGTTCTATTGCATATTTAGGCCTTTAGATAGGCAAAACCCCCTCTTCCCTGTACAATCTCAACTATCTACCTCTCTTTGATAAATTACATAAAGAATTGCTACTCTGGAAAGATTTGCCCCTCTCACTTTTTGGTAGAATACATTTAGTAAAAATGATCCCATTCACTAGGCTTTTGTACCCTATGCAAAAATTGCATAGGGTACAAAATTGCATTTAAAGCATAGAGATGTAACAACTTTAAACAAGGCATTTCTGGCTTTTATCTGGCAGCGGAAGAAAGTGAGAATATCCCTAAAGAAATTGTTCCTGCCCAGGGGTGAGGTTGGTATGGCCTTCCCTAATGTTAGACTATATGATTTAGGCTGTCTCCTTAGACATTCTATATACTGGATCTGCTCCTACTCGCATTACTCTAACTTCCTTCAGGAGACGAAGATGGTCCATCCCTGGAGGGTGCCCTCTCTCTTACATTGCCCTTTCTCCACCTTACCGCCTCTCCTTCATTCCAATATTCTCTTACGTGACACCTTAGTGGCTTGGAGGGAAGCACATAAACTTTTAAAACTGAACCCCTACTTTTCTCGTCACCTATATATTAAAGGCAACCCTTCATTTCCACAGGGGAAGGATTATGAAACCTCCACTCAATCGGAGGAGAGGGGGGTCTCCAAGTTTGTAGATTTTATCACTAAGGACAATAGTAGGCTACTAACTTTCACTGAATTCAGATCTACATATCATGTTCCTGCTAAAGACTTTTTGCATCTCTCACAAGTAATAGCCCACATTAAACAAACTTAATCCCATTCTTCCTCAAGTCACTGCTATCTTGTCTCTAGACAAAACACTCTCTGCAGATAGTAGGTCTGTATTGGACATATATTCTTACTTAAGGCGAGCTACTACTTCTCTCCTGACACACTCTAATCTTGCTAAATGGTGGAATAACATTCCTACTGATAACATAGTTGAAAAAATATTGCAGGGCTACCAATCTATGTGTAAAATAATGATTCATGAACAGTGGTGAAAAACACAATTCTGGATCATTTACAGGGCCTATTATGCCTTTCAGATTAAACACAAACAGAACTGGGATGCAGCGCATCTGGACCACTGCCCCAAATGTCAGTTACAGGCTGCTTCCCTATTCCACTGTTTATGGGCTTGCCCCTTGAATCAATCTTTCTGGACCAAAGTTATTGAATATATTGCTTCTGTAGTGGGCCAGTGGATCCCCTTGGATACTCTCTAGCTACTGTTCAATTATTGGGAAAACTCAAATACATCCTCTCCCAACCTCAGTAGATTTGACAAACAATGGATAGGCATCTTCCTTTTAGGGGCCAGGCGCAGCATTATGAGGGAATGGCTCTCTCCTCGTCCCCTTGCCATCCATAGACTAAAAGATGACCAAAACTCGCTCCACTTAGAGAAATTGGATGCGGAAATGCAACCTTCTATATTGGATGGCTGTCCTTTATAAATTCAGAAAGAGAAATTTCTATTTCCCTTTAAGTTCTCATCTCGTTATCTTTTGGCCAATATGAGTGGTACGATGTGAAGAATCGCCTAAAGGCTTAGTAATGTGAAATTCTCAGTCCTGGAGTTCTGTAACCTTTATATCCAAGCAAGAACCGTACCTCAGAAAAAAAGCATATATGGCTAATACCCACAGGCTTCCTTTGGGTTTAGATTGGAAAATACCAAATGTAGTAATCACAAATTGTTACTTTTTTGGGGTCTGGTGTGTTTTGTTTAATTTAGCCTTTGTTGTCTGTTTTGACTTTATTTTCACCAACGTGTACAAATAGCATATGTTCCATATTGCTCTTCGGTGCTCTTCGATGTATTATGTGCTCTTTTGTACCAACAAACTTTTCAATAATAAATAATGTTTTTTTTTTTTAAAATGACTTTATTTTCTGCTCTCGTGTGCTAAACATTACAGTTTTCATTTTTTTTTATTCTTTACTGTCAGCCTTAGTGATTGCCTTACTGTCAGCCTTAGCCTTAGTGGAATTTTAAGGAGGAACCCCACCCCCAAAAATGGGGGGAAAAAAACCATGTGTGGTCCCCCCTATAATTCCATACAGGCCCTTAATCCAAGCACAGGCCTGGCAGGGCAGGAAAGGGGGGAGACAAGCGAGTGCCCTCCCTCCCTTCCATACCAGGCCACATGCCCTCGGGAATGGGAGGGTGCTTTTCCAGGGTCGCCCCTGGAAAAGCACCTTGTCCCCGTGCCAATAGTGACAATGGCCTCTTCCCCACAAGCCCTGTGGCTTTGGTTGCCGACCCAATGGCTTGCGCCGAAAGCCCGCCGACCCGTTTGCTTGCGACAAACTCTTAACACAGAATGGCATTCTGACAGATGCTGGCAAAATATAAACAATTGGGCGGAGCTAGCGGTGACAGCTAGCTCCGCCCACCTGTTTACAGTTGTATGGCATTTGACAGGTGAGCCATGATTGGGCAAAGTCATCATAACTTTGCCCAATCATGGCTCTTACAGAGTACTATGCCCTGATTGGGCAAAGTCTTGCACCTGACCTATGGTCAGGTGCAAGGCTTTAGCAAATCAGGGCTCACGAGGCACTGTGCGGTGCACAGTGGCTTGTGGGGCGCTTGACAGGCTAACAGCCTGCGGAACACGCTGATAGTTCTTGTGTTCACCTAACACACAAACTGCCGATGTTCGAGTCAAACTCTTGCTCAACTCAAACATCAAGCCCATCCCTTGTCAGCCTATGTATGTGGAGTCTGTGTCTCCATATACTCTCCACATAATGATGTTCATTGTTTTGCCACATTGAAGTTTTTTTGCCAGTTTAAAATGTGTATTATTTAAAAGTGGCATACTCAGTACTCCTCACAGTGGTGCAGAAATCTCTAAGCGTAGTTCAGTATTTTCAAAGTAGCCTTTTTTAAACTTCATATTTTGTATAAATTGTGCAGAAAACAAAGAGTGAACATCAACTATTTAAGAAAACCAAGAAACCTGATGTACTTGCTTAGTTTTCTGTGAAATAGATATATTTGTAATTTTCATAATCAAAACAATGCTTCTACTACCTTCACTAGTATAAACTCCCATAATATGGAACAGCAGGGTTATAAAAGTCAGTGTTATGTACCTCGGAAAGCAAGTACAAAGTACCAAGCATATTTTTTTTCCTGCCTGTTAACTTAAAGATATTAAAGGTAAACCACAGCACATAATGGATGGGGTGAAATGATTAAAAAGACTCCATTTAATTTAAACACACAAATCATCTGTTCTTTCTTAATGGAATTAATAGACTATAAACTAATCAAATGTGCAGTCCAGCTACTCAGAATGTAAAGAAGACAGTACGCAAAAAATCATGGCTTGTATTTTAAAACAAATTAAATGCTGTTTATGTGTAGGGCTTGTATGAAAGGCAGGTGTCAGTTGTCACAAAATGTATAAATACAGAAATTAATGTTATTATACTTGTTACCACTTTGGATATAGATTTGCATAAATATGATTCATATTGTAGGCCACTTCCTCTGTGTACAGCACTGTACTAAATCAGAATGACTCAGTAGTAAAAAAAAACATTTACACTGTGTAAGAAATGTGTGCTTTATGCATTGTAAAACTAACATAAGCATGACCTTTCTAGAAAACTCCTTCCTATACAATTATTATTCTGATGTCTTACTCATCATTTGTTACCACTGCCTTCTAATAGACATCATGGGATGCCTTGAAGACAGAAGAGCCTAAATGAGTGCAACCCAGGTCCTTTGCATAATAAAACAATAACAGGCTGTTTATTTTCACAAGTAGCGATGACTCACACTGCCTCACTCTCTGGAATATTCCCTGAAGAAAGTGTAGGTGTTTACTTGGTTTATATCTTCTGCTACACTAATATTACAACCTAGTTTTTCACTGAGTGACAGCATTGGTACACAGCATAGGTACACTGTGAGTCTGCTAGCGTCTTTCTTCCCACCTTGCCGCCTCAGTCAGTGGATTAGGTTTAGACTCCATCACACTTAATCACATTTTATTTATCCATTTTACGACTTCATAGCAAATTAACTTTTGCAGCATTATGGTCCTACACCTAAAAGGTTTTATAAGATCTATTTATCTTTAATTAATGGCTGCGTGAGTGACCTTAAAATGAAGCCAATTAAACATTGTTACTGTCATTCTTCAACTCTTTATATAGGAGTGACATTGCATTACTGTAATACCAAATGGCACACTCTTAACAAACATGACTGACCAGTCAGCATGACAGGACTATAGCCTTGCAATTTATGTTAATATTTTTTGTGGACAGATAGAGCTTTATTTTGGAGGTATATAATCACCTCAGGGGGTTGTTATTTTTTTTTACTATATAATGAAAAAAGTACCGTAAATGTAAAAAAAAAGAAAAAAGTTTCCCTACGTTCTATTCTTACCCATATTTTTGGTAAAACATAAAAGTCGGGATCATGTCGTGTAAAAAGACACCAAACATGTCAAGCCGAAAATTGTGTGTGCCCGCAAAATCGCAAACTCTTAAAATGCTTTTACTGCTCATCAGTTTAGTGTTATCAGTGATTAATGGCCCTAAAATTATTGCTCTCACTCCAACGTTTGCGGCGATATATAGCATGTGCGGCACAATAGGCGCAATCGTCGTTTTCACACGTAGACGCACCCGACGCATATCTGCGTGTGTATGTGGGGGGCGGGAAAATTAAAAAAATTGTTTGCTTTTTTAATTTATTTTTATTTATTATTACTTTTTTTTTTTACACACAACTTTATTGCTATTACATGGGGGGTTAAGAAGCCCCCTATGTGATAGCCAATTTACATGACAGGTCCTCTTTATGGAGACATCAGGGGTCTCTAAGACCCCCAATGTCACCTAGGGACCCCCAGAGAAGCTGATGAAGCAGAGATCGGCTTCATCAGCCTCTGTAGCTGGAGATTGACACTGAATGCAGGAAGTGATGTAATATACACAATACTGTGACAATACTGAAGCTGATCCATTTGCAGTAAGACCTGATATGCATTAGAGGGCCTGTGGAACCTAATCAAACTATTTTTGAAAGGAATCCCTATATTTGTAGTTTTATTTGAGCTGTTTTAAAGGTTTACAGGTTAAAACAACTTCTAGGTTTACTTATGGTAAACTTGTTTTAGAATATTTTATGTCAC
>NW_017306741.1:1086864-1111757 GCF_000935625.1 Nanorana parkeri
TGTAGGGGGGAAAAGGAAGTTTTTGGGGGCTGTGAATAAATTAAACATTCACATGGCAAAAATGAAAAATTTACAATCACGCCTTTCACCCTTGCTCCACACTTATTATTGTTAATTTTTTTACACCTAGCAAAATTTGTGATATAAAAGATATGAACATTGAATAAAGATAAAATAACATTTAGATTTGGGTTTTTGCCTTACAGAGTTTACAGGGTTATTCACTGAAGGGTGAAGAGTTTGGAGAAGGCAGGAGAAGTGAACAGTCTAGGCCAAAATAGCTAATTTTTAACAATGTTCCAATTCAGCTCAGTTTACAGTTTAGCTTTTTTGTCCTAGATTGTTCACTTCTCCTGCCTTCTCCAAACTCTTCACCCTTTTGTGAATAGCCCTGTTAATATTTAGAGGATAAGCATACATAAATGACACTGCTCAGCTTGGTTACAATGTTTATTGAGAAAATGTAAATGGAACAATGGTCATAACAAGCTGATGAAGGCACAGGAGAGACAGTGAGGAGTTGGAAGAAATGGTTCCTGGAAATATTCCTTCTAAAATCCTGAGTGCATCACCTGCAAGCTATAAAAGATCAGTGCAATTAGTGCTTTTGGTGTTTTGATTTCAGTATATGATTACATTGTTATTATACCCTAAAGGGGTTCTTTTTACCACGTTAATGTTATAAATTGTTAAAACGTTGATGTTATAAATTCACTGCAATATCTGATGACAAAACGTTTGAATATCAAATTTTACAGCTGCATCTGCTTATTCTTGAAGCAATACAGATGATATTCACTATACTTTTACTAGTATTCTTTACTTTGTATGATGTTAATACACATGAGGACCACCTAAAGCCTCCTAACCATTAAAGGACTAAAAATGTCAGCACATTTAACAGACAATTCTGGGTATTTTTTTTTTTATGAACTGTAAACTGCAAATTATCTAACCAGTGTGGATTGCTGGAGTAATGTTTAAAAAATGGTAAATGGGCTTGAAAATTTTAGTTGTTTACCTCCTAGTGACACAGCTTCAGAAAACCAGAGCAATTTTGCCAGTTTTGCTATGTGTTTGTTTAACCATAATTTTCATCCTTCTCATTCATTGCACCTACACATATTATATAGAATTTTAAAGGACAATATGGGCTTTAATTTGATGTGAAATATGCATATATAAATTCTTATTTTAAACAAAATACAAAAAGCCCCCCCCCCAAAAAAAACACTTTTACAGTTTTGGCAATAATAATGTGTATATAATTAGTGTAGCTAACAAAAAGTAATTCATAATATATTATTTTATGTTTTCTGAAGGGGCCCCAGGACCCCTTCGGTTCAGTAGAACCGAAGGGCTGCTGTAAGTGCTATTCACTTTGGCCCGTACAGCTTCCGAAGTCAGTCGAGCTGAAGGCATATGCTTCAGCTCGACTGAGCCGAGGTGAAAGCCGAAGCAGGCCGAACTCTCCCGGACGCTCCGGGAGTCTCCTGCTATTAGATAGCGGCTCCCAGCTGCCCGGGAGAGAAACACTTTCTCCGTTTTACTCGATCGAGCAGAGTAAACCTTTCCCTGCTGTGTTGTCTTTTTTTTTCATCTGACATCGGAGCCATTGGCTGCCGTCATAATAAAAAAAAGAGAAGAAAAAACACCATATGAATGCATAGCTAGATTCCTATTGGCTATTTCACTTTGCAATAGCCAATAGCAAACTAGCTATTACACCAGATATTGCATCAGGTAACCACGGATGCTGATCTCCAGATAGCCCAACTCTCCCGGATGCTCTGGGAGTCTCCCACTATTAGATAGCGGCTCCCGGCCGCCCGGGAGAGAAACACTTTCTCCGGGAAAGTTTTACTCTGCTCGATCAAGCAGGGTAAAGCTTTCCCTGCACTGTTGTGTTTTTTTTTCTTTAAAAAAAAAAAGAAAAACACCATATGAATGCATAGCTAGATTCCTGAAGTTCTCCATCAGGTCCCCTTTAGTGATTGACAGCAGCAGAGGGCGGGTGCAATAGCTAGTTTGCCTTTGGCTCTAGCAAAGTGAAATAGCCAATAGAAATCTAGCTATGCATTCCTCTGGTGATTTTCTTTTTTTGTTTGTTTTCATTCTGACGGCAGCAGAACCACCCTGCCAATAGAAAACAGTTGGGCGGAGCTAGCTGCCATGGTTAGCTCCGCCCAATCGTTTTCTATTTAATGTTTTCAACTTTTTTAACTGTTTTTCTATTCTGCTCAGCGGCATTCGGCTATTCATTCACTGCTGTTCGGCATCTATGAGAATAGACCGAACAGCATGTGGCCTGCCGGAGGTTCGGCTCAGCCGATCCAGATGTTGGATCGGCTGAGTCGAACTCCTTCTGCACTTCGGGTCGGCCGAACATGCTGAGCATGTTCGGCTGACCCAAAGCCACACAAAGCCAGTCAGTGTACGGCTGATTTCAGCCGATGTACGGCTGATTTCAGCCAATATACAGCTGGAATCAGACGTACAAGCCTGAAGTGAATAGCCAAACAGCATTCGGCTCACTTCGCTTCGGGTCGGTTGTTCACTCGGCTGCCTATGGCAGCTTAGTGAATAGACCCGTTAGTATCTCTGTGTAGAATAGAGTATTCCCCACATAGATACTTTGGGGGTGATTTACTAACCTAAACACACGCACGCACCAGGTGCGTGTGATTTTCACACAGCAAAACGTATTTATCAACCAAAAAGTCTCTAAAAGCATATTTCCACTAATGCCATATATGGAAAAATCATGCACATGATGCATATATAATGCTGCTTCACAGTTTAGACAAAAATGGTTAGCTCATGCATTTACATTCCTGCATTCATCAACGCAAGCAACACAACATAGAGCTAATTTACACAACATCACCTTGCAATTCATGCTTGGCTTTGCACAACACACCTGCTGGGTGTGTACACACTACAAAGGTGTTTAGATTCCACCCATAGATCATGCTGGGAGGGAACACACTACAGAGGTGTATACATGTTCGTGGTGTGTTTATAAGGTTAGTAAATCAACCCCCTTGTATCACTTTTTCCGACAATACGTTTTTATTAAGATTTTGCTCAACCTAAAACACAAATACAGCATAAATATGGCCATTCCAATATACAATATTCAAGACATTCAAACAGTTATATAGAGAGCTAGTTGTACATGAGACAAAACGCAGTTTAGGTAAACTGCAGGATAAACAGCAGGCACTATGCCTATATCATCTTGATATTCAGTCACATAGCTCTTCAGTAACAGGCCTTGAACCAACATGCAATGTTCAGTGTGTCTTAAATCTGAAGGGAATATGAGGGGTAAGAAGTAGGGGAATAGGAATTCCACAAGGGGGGTAGGGAGGGGTAGAACAGAAAATAATACTAACAACCAGATATCTATAATAACTTGGCACTATATAATGAGGCAGCAAAAAGTAGGTTACTTTTCTATTAATCTAAGCAAACAGGTTACACGGATAAGATTGGTTATCAATAGTGAGTACAGGCATACACTTGGAGGCTATAAGAAGGTATACGATTGGGGTACATAGTCTTACAGAGAAGTTTAAGCAAGATCCCAACACCGCTCAATTTGGCAAAACAGTTGTGGTACACCTACTATCTCGTATCCAACACTCCCACTTTCCAAGAAACATACGTTCCTTAAGGTGTGCTTTAGCAAAAAGGTACTCAAAATGACCGTTGGTATTAATAATGTCAATGACCATATTTAATGTAGGAATCGTCTGTTGTTTCCACAGTAGGGGATATGGCCAATCTGGCTGCAATAAAGGCATGTGTCACAAAGACACGAGAGGGAAGAGCCCAGTCAGTAAGCCCCACTCCCAGCAAAGCCATTTGTGGGTTGGCCCTGCAAGGAATGAGAGTAACCGCTTAAACAAATTGAAAAACAGAGACCCAGTATTGTTTGAGCAAAGGGCACTGCCACCAAATATTAGGAAGTGTACCCCTCTGACCACACTGTCTCCAACAGAAGGAAGAGGTAGATGGGAAGATCTTGGCTAGTTTGTGCGGAGTATAGTACCATTTGCGGAGTATCTTTTGGACAGATTCCCAGTGCAACAGGCATCTTGAAGCCTTTAGGGGCCAAACTATGGTTTGATGCCACTGCGTAGTCGATAAGGTAAATCCCAATTCCTTTTCCCACCATTCCATGGTAGGAAGTTTCGATTCCTCCACAGGGGTAACTAGCAATTTATAGAAAAAATAGATACCCTTCATTTGTAGAGTAGTTCTAGTGAAAAAGGAGATGGTTTGTCTGTGGAGATCAGTATCTCTCATCCGAACTGAGGTCAGGAAATGTCTGACTCTGAGGTATTTATAAAAGTCTCTGCGTGGTATGTTATACTGCCGGCTTAAAGATTCAAAAGAGTCTAGAGAAGCGCCAGAGAATAGTTGATTAATTCGGGCAATACCCAAAGCACTCCAATGAGAGACACCCAGATCCTCCAGCACATGGTCCAATGCAGAGATAGGGATATTTTGAAGGGCATAATCATTAGAGAGTGGGGAAGTAGGGCCCAAAGAGGTCCATACTTTGATAACAGCCGTGACTGTGTCTAGGTATGATTTATCCTGAGAACGATTAAGTAAGCTAGTACACAGTAATAAGCGCAAATCCATAGAGACTGCTGCTTGTTCCAGGAGTTTCCAGGGTTGATTAGAGGAAGGGGACCACCAATGGCGGGCTTGATCAAGTATCGTGGATTTGTAATATTTAGAAACATCAGGGGCCCCAAGACCTGCGTGGGATTTAGGGGCGTACAAGTTAGTTTTAGGTATTCTAGGTTTCTTACTATCCCATATAAAGGAATCAATGATGCCTTGCAGTGCTTATAAGTATGATGGCAACAACGGAATAGGAACAGTTCGAAATATGTAGAGGATATGGGGAAGCACAAACATTTTGATCAAGGTAATTTTACCTGCCCATGTTGTTGGAGGGTGGCAGAGGTTTTTACATAGCATGCTAACTCTTTGTAGCAGTGGGGTATAGTTTAGGGGGAAGAGATTCGAACTAGGTGATGTAACCTTAATGCCCAAATATGTGAATGAGTCAGAGGGTGCCCAGGAGAAAGGGGAGAGACCGGTGATAAGTCTCTTCAGACGGGGTGAAGAGTTAATCAACAACATTTGGAATTTGGTTTAATTTATTTTGTATAGAGAAATATCTCCAAATCGGATAAGAATTCTTTGCACAGCAGGAAGGGAAGAAAGCGGATCAGTAAGGAAGATGATGACATTATCTGCATAAAGCCCAATTTTATGTGCTTCACAACCAGAGGTGATTCCAGTGATGTCCAGGGATTGTCTTATAGTTGCCGCCAAAGGTTACATCATCAAGGCAAATATTAGAGGAGAGAGGGGATGACCCTGTCTAGTGCCGTTACTTATATCAAAGGGAGCCGAAAGGAGTCCAGAAGTCAAGACTCTCGCACTAGGGGAGGTCTCAAGAGCAGTAATAGCAGTGCCCAAGAAGCCTGAGGTGCCAAATTTCTCCAAAACGGCTTTCAAATATCCCCAATGCACCCGGTCAAATGCTTTTTCTGCATCTAAAGATAGAAGAAGGGAAGGCATTTTAGTATATTCAGCATATTGAGTCAGATTTATTAGTCTTCTAGTGCCATCCGGTGCTTGCCTTCCATGCACAAAACCAACTTGATCCGGATGAACAAGGCTGGGAATAATACTTAGGAGTCTGTTAGCAATCAATTTAGCGTAAATTTTAAGGTCTGTGTTGAGTAGCGAGATAGGTTTGTAGTTAGCCGGATCGTCTATAGGTTTATCAGGCTTATGAATAGTGACGATTATAGCTTCTAACGATTCTTTGGGGAGCTGACTAGAGGAAGCCGCTTCATTAGGGAAATCGCAAATGTAAGGGGCTAAGATCTCTGTAAACGATTTATAATATTCGGCAGTAAACCCATCAGGACCTGGTGTCTTGTGTAAGGGTAGCAACGAGATTGTTTTAGTGATTTCCCCAATAGAGAAGGGTTGCATTAGGGAGTCTGTGAATTGCGGGCGAGTGAAGGGAGGTGCACCGAGTCAAGAAAGCTGGCAATATCCTCTGCAGTGGGCTTAAGAACAGCAGGGGAATCCTTCAAGTTATACAAGTTGGAGCAAAATGCTCTAAAGCTGTTGGCTATAGCTAATGGATTTGAAAGGCGATTTCCCAGAGAGTCTGTAAGAAAAAGTATTTTGAGTGATTCATTTTTGTGTTTAAACAGTCTAGCAATGTAGGCCCCTGCCTTATTACCCTGACTATAGTGTGTCAGTTTAAGTCGTTTGATCATAAAGTCATATTGGGATGTAAGGTGGAGGCTGAGTTGGCATCTAAGGGAGTGTAGGTCTTGCGCTAAGACAGTGGAGGGAGAACGTTTATTGACGCTCTCCAGAAGACAAATCTTGTCTAAAATGGAGGTCAATTCTGCAGTCCTTTCCCTTTTCTCTCGGGCCCCTAGTTTTAGAAAAATGCCTCTAATAAAGGCCTTATGGGCATTCCACACGGTAGCGTAGCTAGGAACAGAGCCAACATTGGTTTGAAAAAATAGATCTCGACTCCTACTGGATGTAATCCCTATGGTTTTTTTGGACAGCAATGCATTGTTCAGTCTACAATTATTGGGGATACACAGATTGGAGTCAGTAAATATACATATGGAGACAGGGGCGTGATCAGACCAACCTATCAGCCCGATCTCCGCTGTAGAGATACGTTGAAGAGTATATTTATCCACTAGGAAGGTATCCCGTCTAGAGTATGAGTTCTGCAAGTGTGAATAAAAGGTATAATCATGTTCAGCTCCGTGTAAACACCTCCAGGCATCATATAGGTCATGCGAAGTCAAGAAAGAAGAGAGGGTGCGATCATGTCGTCTTAGTGCGTTAGAAGTGTCTAAGGTTGCATCAAGAATGGCGTTATAGTCTCCGCAAATCACTAAGTCCCCCTGACGCACAGGAGTAATCGTCCGGAGGAGGGAATTGATAAACTTTTTATGACCAGTGTTCGGTGGTATAGATTTACCAAGGTCAATGATTAGCGTCGCCACCAGAACAATGTACCTACCCTCCCGATCTATGATTAATTCATGTTGCTGAAAAGGAATTGTACGCTTTACCGCAATTTGCAAAGAAGTAGTGGGAGAAATCTCTGTGTTTACAAGTTGGAGGTTTATCTTTATGAAAATGAGTCTCCTGGACACAGAGAAGATCACAATGGAGGGAGGCAGCTTCCTTACATAGCATATTGCGCTTGTGTGGACTATTAAGTCCTTTAGCATTCATTGAGCTAATCTTCAAAGCCATTAGAGACTCAGTAGATAATGCCTGGAGGAGTTGCTATGAGTGTATATATAAAAAAAGGAAACATTACTGTAAGGAGGTCTCTCGAAGGCATAAATCGTATACCCGTCAATGATTTGCATTCCATCAGATAGAGTGTATAACCTTTCAACAAGTGCCCAGAACATTGTTCTGGTTAGGAGAAACAAGTTATACAAGAAAAATAAAACATTCTAACATAAAATAAGAACCAACTAAAGCAATAACAGAACCTGTAGAACATCAACTGTGTGTGCATAGCACACAGAAGTTCTGGGGAACGAGGGTTCCAAACAATCAGCAGGAACAATATCCTGAGTATATACGGATTACACCTTCAGGTGGGAAGGTGCAACATTAGGTATCCAACTGGTTGCAAAGGAAAAGTCAGCGATTCAACCAGTCTTTCGGCATACGCTGTGGCTGCTTGTGTGCGGTTGGTACCAGGGGGGTGGGAACATTTATACCCCAGGAATGTAGAGCCTTGACCACCTCTTCTGGAGTCAGGAGGATGATCTTTTTATTTTGAGAGGAGACTATAAGCTTGGTGGGGAAGCCCAATCTGTAGGGGATCTGGTTATCCCGAAGCACCTTAGTGACCTCCGCATATTCCCTCCTCTTCTGAGCGATGGCAGGTGAGATGTCAGCAAAGAGTAATATGGTGGAATAAGGATCAGGAAGTGATTGCATTTGCTTGGCCATTAACATCACCTTTTCTTTGACATGAAAGAAGTGGATTCTGGCGATGATGTCTCTTGGAGTCGAAGCTGGCAGATGTTTAAATTTAAATAATCTGTGAGCCCTGTCGATGATTAGATCAGGCTGCGATTGTTGCGGGAGCAGTGTAGCTAGCAGGGCCTGTAGAAACGAAGGGAGGGCAACAGCATCAACTGATTCAGGGATCCCCCTGAACTTGATGTTGTTACGTCTAGATCTGTCTTCCAGATCCACCACTTTGTCTTGAAGTTGAATCCGGCAGTCATTAAATGATTATTTAGCGTCGCCACCAGAACAATGTAGCTACCCTCCTGATCTATGATTAATTTATGTTGCTGAAAAGCAATTGTACGCTTTACCGCAATCATCACACCCTTCCTCTTCTTCTCAGCATTTGCAAAGAAGTAGTGGGAGAAATCTCTGTGTTTACAAGTTGGAGGTTTATCTTTATGAAAAGGAGTCTCCTGGACACAGAGAACATCACAATGGAGGGAGGCAGCTTCCTTCCATAGCATATTGCGCTTGTGTGGACTATTAAGTCCTTAAGCATTCATTGAGCTAATCTTCAAAGACATGAGAGACTCAGTAGATGATGCCTGGAGGAGTTGCTATTAGTGTATATATATATAAAAAAGAAACATTACTGTAAGGAGGTATTTTGATGCCATAAATCTTATACCTGTCAGTGAGTTGCATTACATCAGATAGAGTGTATAGCCTATCAACAAGTGCCCAGAACCTAGTTCTGGTTAATAGAAACAACCAAGTTATACAAGAAAAATAAAACATTATAACATAAAAGAAGAACAAACTAAAGCAATAATAGAACCTGTAGAACATCAATTGTGTGTGCATAGCACACAGAAGTTCTGGGGAACGAGGGTTCCAAACAATCAGCAGGAACGATATCCTGAATATGTACGGATTACACCTTCAGGTGGGAAGGTGCAAAATTAGGTATCCAACTGGTTGCAAAGGAAAAGTCAGCGAGTCGACCAGTCTTTCGGAACACGCTGTGGCTGCTTGTGTGTGTTTGGTACCAGGGGGGTGGGAACATTTATGCTCCAGGAATGTAGAGCCTTGACCACCTCTTCTGGAGTCAGGAGGGGGATCTTTTTATTTTGATAGGAGACTATCCTCCGCATATTCCCTCCTCATCAGGGTGGTGGCAGGTGAGATGTCAGCAAAGAGTAATATGGTGGAATAAGGATCAGGAAGTGATTGCATTTGCTTGGCCATTAACATCACCTTTTCTTTCACATGAAAGAAGTGGATTCTGGCGATGATGTCTCTTGGAGTCGAAGCTGGCAGATGTTTAAATTTAAATAATCTGTGAGCCCTGTCGATGATTAGATCAGGCTGCGATTGTTGCGGGAGCAGTGTAGCTAGCAGGGCCTGTAGAAACGAAGGGAGGGCAACAGCATCAACAGTTCGGGGGGGATCCCCCTGAACTTGATGTGGTTACGTTTAGATCTGTCTTCCAGATCCACCACTTTGTCTTGAAGTTGAATCAGGTGCTGTTGCTGGGCAGAATACACCTCTACAAGGTCATTAAAAGCAGACGCATAATTACTCAAGTATGATTCCACTCAATCCGTGCGGTCTCCTAACTCAAACACCTGAGACGTTAAGGAGTGCATTGATGACTTAAGGTCCTGCTGCAGCTGTGTGCGTAATAATAGAAGCATCATCTTAATAGAGGCCTCAGAGGCTGGATTAGAGGATGCAAGGAGTTCATCCAGGGAAGGCACAGTTTCAGTGGGGCCCTGTGAAACAGAGGAGGAAGTAGTAGACTGTTTCTTACTGACAGGGCCTTTGGATTGTGGAGAGTGCAGTGGCGATGAGGCCGGCCGTTTGCAGAGCCATCAGCTGAGCGGGTGTTTAAGGCTGTTTTCCCCCCGTGAAGCAGCGGTGCCATTTTGTCTGCTGGATGAGGGCGACATGCGATAGAAGTCTGTCAGTCTTCTGGGGCCTTTCTGTTTACTTTTGCCCCTGAACATAATGCCAATCAACGTCCACGCCCGGCCGGGTGTGAAGAGGGATCGATCCGATCAGCTGTGAGTAGCTTTGATTCAGGATTTTCCGGTTTATGCGACAATGTTTGTCCGTTGCCTAGCAACCCTCTCCACTTTGTATCACTTTTGTAACACAACCAGCTAGCTGTTTACAAAACAGTCAGCAGCTAACGGCTGTGTTACCGTCACAGCTGTGCGATCACAGCGATCAGCTCTGGCTGTGATCACAGAACTGTGACCACCTAATCTGCTGCTGTGGGTCTGCGTCGAACCCTGAGAGACCCATCAACAGCAGTAAATCAATAAGCTGCTGGTCCCTTCATGGACCAGCGATCATTGTATCACATGATGGAATTGTTTCGTCACTGGTCGTTAATGAACTGAACGATGGTGGCGGGATAATTTCGTCAATGGTTGATAAGAGGTTAAAGCAGGAGTGTTCTGGTTGTCCACAGTAACCTAACATAACCTAACTTTTTACTGTAGGCATTGATAGGTGAATAGCTCTTTAGGCCACAAAAACGTATTTGCCATACAAAATTTTTGAGGCGTTTTGTTATGTCTAGAATAAATAAGCCATATGTATTCCCAAGTATAGTGCCCTAAGGAATTTTCTAGAGTACAAGTGGTCATAAGATTTTTGTGTTATGTATTGGTTATCAGTCTAAAACATTGTTATGTGTCTATCGCTTTGAGTTAATTAATCAGAACATCACTCCATTTGGCACATTATAACTGGTAGACACACATCCCACGGGTTTGGGTTACATAGGTAAAAATAAACTGTAACCTGGTATTTTTGTCTATACACTAATCCTACAGATTTCATAATCCTACAATGCTTCTACAAGTTTTTTTTAAGGATAATTGTTGTCATAGATGTTGCTTAGTTAGATTAACCTCTCCTTATCTAGATGTTTGTACATAATGCCATAAACTAGACATGTGCACTGCAAAATAATTTGTTTTCTGATGAAACAAATGAAAACGAAAAATGTTTCCATTCGTTTCATCAAAAAAAACATATTTTTCTGCTGTTTTAGATTCGGAGGCAACGAGCCTCCGAAACCGCACACTGAAAATGCAGAACGAGCTGACATGGCCGCCGGCTCGTTCTGTGCTCACGCACTGCCATCTTTGAGTATATCTTGGTATGTTTAGGTGCCGCCATCTTGGTGTATACCAAGATATACTGAAAGATGGTGGCGTGCCTGCACAGAATGCGCTGGTGGCTGATATGGCTCGTTCAGTGTGTGACATCACACTGAAAATGCAGAACGAGCGGCGGCCATATGCCATGCTTGCGTGCCGCCATCTTTAAGTGTATCTTGGTATACACCAAGATGGTGGCGCCCGTATGTTCCAGCACCACCATCTTGGTGTGTACCAAGATATACTCAAAGATGGCGACTGCACAGAACACGCCAGTGGCCAATATGGCCACAACGCGTTCTGCAAACAAATTTATGTATGCCCGAATATAGTTCTAATATATGCGTGCATATAATAAATTTATTATTTCGGATTCGGACGAACCGCCGAATCAACTGAATTTCGTTGATTTGCAGGTTTGTCCGAATCCGAATGCACATGTCTGCCATAAACCCTCTCTAGTTCCAGTTGCTTGAGCAAGTGTGGGAAACATTGTGATAACAACCCTGAAAGTCTACTTATAACACAATGGGGTTGATTTACCAAAGAAGCAGAACATGTTCTATGTTCTCTTTGCAAGTTATCATGCAAAAATTTAGGTTTTTTTTCCTTGCACTTGTTTGGGCTTTCAAAGTTGATAGAGCTTCACTTTTTTCAGTTATTTTGGTGCTAAGTCTACTCTTTAAGTAAAACAAGTCTGCTGAAAGAGAAGACCTGAGAAGAATTACTGGATTTTCCTCACTGGAGTCAGCTAACACAACACTTTTCTCACTTTAAGTAATACCTTTCTGCTAGGATAACCTGTTTTACACAAAACATTACTTTATCTGTGTTTGTTCCAACATGATTTTGATAAAGTGTAAATAGCTTAGATTACTATTTTTTAAGATAAAGGAAACTGGTAACTGTTTGCCTCTGTCACCTATAGGCACATGTCCGCTGTGCCTAATCATAATCTCTAGTCCTCCCAACATGTTGTAGTAACACTGGCAATTAGAAAATGCATTATCTGTCACTGCAATGAATGATGATGATAACGACATCATGACACTGAGAAAGAGCAACACCTAGTCTGGGATGCACGATCATCGCTGAAAAGAAATTACGTGTATCTGTAGAGACAGACGATGGTGACAGCTGTTGTGCTTTACTTTTATATGAGAAGGTGAAATAAACTGTGGGGATGCAGCATAGGATTACCAAATACACCATGAATTGAAAATGGTGCAAACACACTGTTCACAGATACCAGTTTTATGTGAAATAGCAATATTTGGGTTGAATTTCGCTTTCCATGAATTGTTTCACTAATTTCTATTATTAATTACTCTCTTACAATCTTTGTGTATTTCCTGTCTGTGTCAGTATCTGAATGAGAATATGATAAAATGTCTTGTCTATTAAAACTAACATGTAGGTGCTAGGTTTATAATAATGAACAATATACAAATGATTAAACTCTTTGCATATGTATGATATTAAAATTATGGATCTTGCACATATAATGATATAGTCTAATATATAATTCCAATGCCAACTCATGTAAATTAATATTCATTGGAGATTTAAGCTGATGTACCAATTACGTCTAGTGACAGCGTAATATATTACCAATGATTTTTCATTAAATCAACATGTGCTTAATTTGGTTTTATGGTCCACTAGTTTGTACCGTGTTCCACTGCATAACGTTTGTAACACTAGACTATGAAGAATGCAGAATTGTTTTCTATTTCAGGATTAGGGGACCCGTAAGTAATTAATGTAATAGGGTCATAGCTGGGGAAGCAGACCAAGACACACCCAAACACAGGTTTAAGTTGCTCTTTCACTGGTCAATTTCCAATCACCAATCACACTGAGACAATTTCACGGAGCATTACGTAGCCCTCCCAGACCCTTCTGTCACCTATGAAGAGCCCTTGTCCCATTTTTGCAAGCACTTTCAGAAAAGGCTAGCTAATCTGTGCATTGCTTTAAGCTAACTCAGGAAACACTGTCTTTCCTTAGTGTTGATTGAGACTAGGGGGTTCATTTACTAACCTTATAAACACGAACAAGTATACACCTCTGTAGTGTGTTCTCTCCCAGCATGATCTATTGGTGGAATCTAGACACCTTTGTAGTGTGTACACACCCAGCAGGTGTGTTGTGCAAAGCCCTGCATGAATTGCAAGGTGATGTTGTGTAAATTAGCTCTACATTGTGTTGCTTGCGTTGATGAATGCAGGAATGTAAATGCATGAGCTAACCATTTTTGTTTAAACTGTGAAGCAGCATTATATATGCATCATGTGCATGATTTTTCCATATATGGCATTAGTGGAAATATGCTTTTAGAGACTTTTTGGTTGATAAATACGTTTTGCTGTGTAAAAATCACACGCACCTAGTGCGTGCCTGTGTTTAGGTTAGTAAATCACCCCCTAGGTGTTGTGTCCCAAATAGTATGGGGGTTATACACGTAGGAGACAAAGGATCATCTGCAGCTTCAGCTGATCCTTCAGCTCTCTTCCGCCGCCGGAGCCCTTCGGTTCAGTTGAACCAAAGGGCTGCTGTACACTATAGCCCATACAGCAGCCGAGCCGGAGGCATATACTTTGGCTCGACTGAGCCGAAGTGACACTCGAAGCAGGGCGAACAGCCGGCCGAAGGCCAGCCTTTGGCCCCACAAATGACAGCTGGGCAGAGCCAGCCGTGATCTCAAGGTTGGCTCCGCCCAGTTGCAATAACAGACCAGCATCCCCAAATGACCTGGGGACGCTGTTCTGTCATTAAACAATAACAACAATGCCACAGCCAGCTCCGCCCAGTTGTTATTCATTGGCCGGGACCTGCTAGAAGAATCTAGCAGGTCCCGGCCAATGGGAAACAGTTGGGTGGAGCTAGCTGTCACTGCTCCATTGTTTTTTTTTGTTTTTTTTTAAATCTTTATTTGTTTTTTCTTTTTACTATTTATTGACATTTTTAAACTGTTTTGTAACTCTTTTCATTGATTTGCTATTCTGCTTGGTATCACGGATAAAAAAATGCTAATGTGCAAATGTTTATCAAACCAGTATTTTTAGCAATAAATAAACTAAATAAAAATTTAGTGCACAGAAACATAATATAGTACACATTTTTTTGGTAAAATATGAAAGATGGGGTCACACCGGGTAAATAGATACCAAACATGTCAAGCCTTAAAATTGCGTTCGCCCGTGAAGCCGCAAAAAAAGTCAATACCCAAAATGTCCTATAGGGAACATTTTAAACACTTATACCGCTCATCAGTTTAGTGCTAACAGTGATTGACAGCGCTAGAATTATGGCTCTCACTTTGACGTTCGTGGCAATATGTAACATGTGCAGCGCAATTGTAATTTTTGCACGTAGGCGCACCGACGCGTGTTTGCTTGTGTATGTGCGGGGGACTTAATTTTTTATTTTATTTTTCCTTTATGTTACTTTAATTTTTATAACTTTTAAACACTTTTTTTTTTACACTTACCCTATTGCTATTACACAGGGGGCTTACAAGCAATAATAGCAGATAGGGTGTGACAGGTCATTTTTATGGAGACATCAGGGGTCTTTCAGACGCCTAATGTCACCTAGGGACCCCAAAGAAACTGATGATGCAAAGATCTGCTTCCCAAGCTTCATCTCCTGGCTCTGAGAGCCAGAGACTGTGTACAGTGACACCGGAAGTGATATAATACACATCACTTCCGGGTCCAGTGATCGGAGGAGAGATCAGCGGCTGGAAGCCGCTGAATCTCTCTCTGATCATTGTGGGGAGACCGCCGAGCCGCTCCTGCACAGGGACAGCGGTGCCCCGTGATGACAACGGCGGCCGCGGCGGGGGGTGCCACCGCATGGTACAAGCAATCCGGCAGCTGAACAGTGGTACCAAAAAAAATTTTTAACCACTTTAACGGGCCGTTGTCTATAGACATATTGCGGTTAAGAATTGTTGTATCTACTGACACCTAGTGGCAGTGTGGTGACCCAGCAACCTATTTGTGCTCTTAGTATTTTTCCTTGTCCCTGTGATGCCAGCAGTCTCAGAACTCACTGCTGCTACCAGAAGGGGGCAGGGCAGTCTCAGATCCTGCCGCTGCCATCAGAATGTGACGATTATGCTCCCAGCCTAACTCTGCACAGAGATTTTATAGCTAGAGAGACAACAATCTAAGCACCAGCAGGCACAGAGTGATTGTCACTGGGATTGGTTAACTCCGTAGTTCACCCTGTACACATACAAACAGTAGCCATCATGTGTTTTAATGGAAACATGCACCATTCACAGCATTTGCTTTAGCAATTTCAACTTTTGAGAAATGTCTGTGGCACTCACTACCACACCAGACAGGAATGAGATAGAAACAGTTTAAAATATGGTAGCTTTCTTAAAAAAAACAAGGATTTGCGTTTGTTGGGGTTAAAAGCATGTAAATAATCAGTTTAACAATTCCTAAAGATTGTTGTAATGATTTAAAGAAAAAATGGAAAATATTTAATGTACAAGAGTTATAATGTAACAAAGCGATAAAGAGTGAAAAAGTACTTAAGGCTCAACTCTGGGCACAACAAGCAAATTAGGAGAGAGCCAGTGACTCTCTCATCATATTAAATCTAAGCAGATTGGAATCGGCACTGGAATCAAAGGACAGGAAGACGTTGTTAAAGCCCACCTCTGAGTACAATAATTTTACTGACGTTAGGCAAGTTGACCAGTCTATTTGCTCTAAAGCAGGGGTCTCAAACTCAATTTTGTCGGGAGCCACTGGACACACTTTTTAGTCCCATGGGGGCCGCCACTATATACAGTACCAGTTTTAATGTATGCACATGTTAAAAGTGGCAACTGTCACAGATTAAAATGAATGATCAGGTGACAGCTGCTGCATGTTAACACCTGCACACCGCATGTAATCATATGTAGAAGGATTACATGCGGTTAGGAATCAATCACTATCCCTGGATACACAGTTGTGTATCCAGGGATAGTGATTGTTTTTGTAACTGCATGTAATCATCACATATGATTACATGCGGTATGCAGGCGTGTACATGCAACGGCTGATCATTAACTTTAATGGGTGACAGTTGCTGCATGTAAACGCCAAATTAGGGATTCCTGCTGCAGGAAAACGCAAGTTTGTGACACAGGAATCCCTAATCGCACCTGAAATATAGGGGACTCCCCCTCATTCCAATCCCCGCCCGCACACATAATAATACACTCCCCCCATTCCAATCTCCCACCTGCACACATAATAATGCACCCCCCTTCCAATTCCCCCCTCACACATAATAATACCCCAGCACATATAATAATAAACTTCCCCCTCCCTCCCAAGCCCCCAAAACACAATAAACTTCCTCCCTCCTTCCCAAGCCCCCAGAACACATATTAAACTCCCCCCTCCCTCCCAAACCCCCAGAACACATAATACACTCCCCCCTCCCTCCCAAGCCCCCAGCACACATATTAAACTTTCCCCTCCCTTATAGTGTGGCATATGTGCATTGAATGAGTGTGATAGCTTTTAAGTACTGAATGCTTACATTTAATCAGGCACTGTAGTTGGGCCAACAAATGTGCCATACAGAGAACTCTACAGCACAGCAGGTGATCATACAGTGTCAGCACAAGGTGGTTTAGATATACTATTTATCTTTTCTATTTAATGTAAAAAAGATAACTACCTCTCTGGCCCATGCCTATTCTTAAGACAAGGAGCATGCATGAACTGGCACCAAGCAACCCCCTCCCATAAAAATCAGTGTTTCAGCATTCAGAAGATTGAAAGAGAACCCCAAATAAAGCAGCAGTTGCAATGTGGATGATTTCAGCCTCATCATCAGCTCCAGTGCCCAGGAAGAGAGGACAGCAAGGGGTAGTCTTAGGGGTCTTTTATCTGCCCCCATGGGCTGGCATCTACTCCCTAATTTTGTCAACCTATACCGATATACTCCATCAAAGCAGTGTCAAAGTGTCAGAATCAGCACCTTGCCCCAGCAAGGCTCAAATCCACCCTGAAAACCAACAACTAGCATTTGAATGCCTGAAAGGTGGTTGTTGGAAGATGAGGATAATTCTTAGTACATGAGACCCAATGTTATTAATCTAAATCTGAAGTTATTCTAGCAGAGAGCCCCCTAATCTTAAATTATCACCTACATTTTTAGCACTGGTTACTGTATCATTTTATGGACAACAGCAAAGGAGTTAGTATAAATCAGTTAAAAATTTAATATTATCCATATGCATAGAGCTGTGCATGTGTGCCCTATTTCATTAGACACATTTTGCTGAAACAAGCTTTTAAAATCTGTTTCATGATTTTACATTCTGTGAAACTGCTTAGCATTCAGATCATATGCCACTTTAATTGCCTCTTTATAGTTAGCGAAGATGTTATGTAGTTGTAAAATACGGAGCTTTACTGCAGCTAAAGGAATATTTTTTGAACAGATGCAATACCGGTGCAGTAAATAATGGACACACTGTACTTTATCAGCAACCAAGGGGAAGGTTAATGGCTATGATGCATCTTTTATGTGAAGCTTGATACATGCACTTTTCTGTGATTTGAAGATTTACAGTGTGACAAAAACAAAGCCTTTTCACTGTTTGTAGCAGGATATATTTATATTCAGGAAGCAGTGACTGTAAAGGTGAAACATCTTTAATGCCTTTCTAGTGCTACATTTACCAAAGTACAGTAAATCAACACTCTCTGAATATAAAATATGCTCTCCAGTCAAAACATGCAATTAAATTATAACTCCAGCCAAAACCTGTTTTTGTAGTTTCAGCTAAGCGATGAAGAGTTAGGCTCTTTGTCAGAAGTTATTGCTGTCTCTGGTCCTATTGAGTGAAGTTCCTATACCATACCTGTCATTGCTTTCCTTCTGTTTTTGTTGGTAAGTATATCATGGGATTAGAAGGTTTACTCAAAAATAGCATTTAACAGCTAAAAGATAGAACAGGGCTTTTTAGAGTTTTTCATTTGAAATGTGATTTGGGTATTTAAGCTGAATGAGATTTTTGTGATTTGGGGTTTACATATATTTTAACTGATTTATCTACTTAACTATTATTATTTTCTTATTTTGTTCTTCAATTCTTCTTTTCCAAACTGTCTTCTGTTTGTTGTGCTTGTAACTACTTTACTCTGGATATGGTTTTGCAAGCAGGACATGGCATTGCAGCTTCTCTCACTGTCAAAGCATGTTTCATGTTTTTGTTACAATGATATGCTAGAGTGAAATTTGTTTACAAAGCAAATAAGACATTTGAACAGTTTAAATCTGAAGATGAAAAGGCAATTTTGTAATTTTCTTGTACAGTTCCATTACTGACTGAGTAGTAACTGAACAAAATGAATACAATTCAGCATGTTGCTAGTTATTGCAGGCTGGGATTTCATTTTTTTTCAAATCACTGGTTCCAGAAATGCAGCACACTGTTTTGACTCAAGAGTCAAGAGCTGTAGTCAAAAATATTCTTAGTTGGTGTGAAGAAATCTTTTTTTATAGAAACTCTGATGCAATCATATAAAAAGAGAATAGAGTACAGTGTGCTTTAACTTTTAAAACACATTATAGCACAACTAAAGTTAAAACTTTTTAAATATATTTTCAGTGGGAGGGAACTCCCTTGTTAGAGAGTAGGGATGGGCTGCATGTTTGAATCGAACATAGGTTCGACTCGAACATAGCCTGTTGTAGCGTTCGCCGAACATTGCGGGATGTGTGTGGTCTGTTCGACCACGGAACATCCCACAATGCACTGCGCCCTCCGAAACTGTAATTGCTACAGTCTGGCATCTGACCTCAGGTCAGGTTAAATTTCATTGATTCCTGTCATTCAGGGCACTACCCGAATCCCCATACACTTTTTATGGCCAATATATTGCATATAAGGCTTCAAAATGGGGATATTTCATTTTCTGAGTTCTACCCCCATAGACTTACATTGAGTTCTAAGTTCGAATTAGAACTTTTTTCATGTTCGAAAGTTTGCATTAGAACCGAACACGGGGGTGTTCGGCTCATCCCTATTAGAGAGTTGTCATGAGAACAAGTGTCCTGATTGGAAGATTTACCCTTTATTCTTGTTCTGGTGGCAGCTCAAAATTTAGGATTTATCATCAGTTTCCCCGTCACATTGATGATCAGGACAATTAAACAGAGTGAATCTCCCTAACACAGACACAAACAGTAATAAACACCTAGCAGTAAATTCAAGTATTTCACCGGCACACACTTTGAAAATGAAATATCAATATTACATTGATATGTTTATTCAGTGCAGGATGTCACATAATGTCATATGACAACTGGATGATTAAAATGAATACAACTTTACATCTATCCCCATACTCAATAAACATTGGATTTGCAAAGTGAACATACACTGTAGAAAATAAACATCTCCTGTTCCTTTAATAAATCAATCTCATTGTTCTGACCATTCTCTTTTCTTCTTTGCAGCTATCTGTTTTTTAGCATCATCAGTAAGAACATTCACCAATGAACCCATATAAGATGCTAAACCATTAAAGTGGGGTTTTTTTAAGTTTAAAAATATAGTGGTTATACTTTAAAGTGAATTTTTACTGATTTGTGAGGCTCAAGAGTAAAGGAGGTTAAATTTATACTCTACAGTTCCCCTTTAACAAGGCCTTATACATGTCCACTATGTAGCCATCTTCCCTTTTCCACCTAAAACCCAGTCAGGCATCACATGAAACTTACATTTTGTAAAAGCTGGGTTTATCCGTTGAAAAATCTGGGTTTACCCTCAAAACACTGGGGAGATGATATGCTGTTGATCAGGTTTAGATCAACAGTTGGCCTTGATTACTATCAAGGATCAGATCTAAGCGCTTGCAGTCTTATTCCAAGGACCACTATCCTCTCATTCCTTGATTAAGAATTTTGTACAGGGCATCTCTGATGTTGCTCTTCTTGTTTGCCCACCCATGGCACTGCATGATTTATTTCTGGTTCTCTCAACTCTTCAAAAACTACCCTTTGAAGCTATTAGGTATATACCCATGTACATTCTCATTCACAAGGTTACTTTCCTTTTTGCCATCATCTCTGTGATGTGTGTGTCTGAGCTGGCAGCTTTGTTCTGTAGAGAACCTTTACTGGGCTTACACAAGGATAAAATGGTATTAAGGACTAGAACCTGTTTTCCTTTCCAACCTGGACAATGTGTGTCTAGCCCCCTTTCCAACCCTCTGAAATAGAAAGAGATTTTTCTTTATTGTGCGGATGTATTGGTGCTGTGCATGTCTACTTCACAGTAACCGCTTCCATTAAGAATTGCTAAGTCTCACAAATTCCTGCATGGGATAGATGAAATTAGCAGCAGACAGGAGGCGCTATACAATACAATGTCAGCTGATTGCATGAGTCTCACAAAGAAATACTTGAGACTCAGTGATCTGGCCCCATTCACAAGTATGAATGGATAATAGTAATGTAATATAATGAATAATTATATATCATACATTATTATATATAGGCATCTATATGAATGTAACTAAACTTTGAATACAGTAAAAAAAAAAGGCTAATTTGTCTTTTTGGTCACATCAAGTTGCATTATGTACATCCAATTAAATCAGTTCAAACTTGCATTGGGAATACCCTTCTTCGCACAGAGCCTGATAACTGGGGGGAAAACAATGGAAAACCATTTGCATATGGAGAGCTGATGGAGTGATGTGAATGAGCATTGGGTTATCCTTCCTTCACTTTTTCTTCAAAGAAGATTAAAACAGATCAAACCATATGCTGGTGTTTCCTGCATATTAATTCTCCAAATGAAAATTACTGCATATTTATGGCAGGTAATAGAATGATCCTGCATGCAGTTAAGAGAGCCTTTTGCAATTTAGCACTTTTGGTAGTCCTTTGCATTATCTTGACCTTACTTTTACAAACTATGTAAGCATCTTTTTTATTTGCTGTAACAATGTTTAAATATTTTATTTAATGTAAACTAAAAATCATAGGCAGCTGTGATCTATTGCTAAAGTAATTTTACATACAAATTGAATTAAATGTATGGTTATGTTGTATTTTCACATGAATGATTTGAAAGAGAAGCACATTGCTTACTTTCATATTACTTACCACAAGGGATATAAGTTAATATGACAATACCATCAGCATAACATGTACATTGATACAATTATCAGAGTGCTCTTCAAAATATTTTACTACTGATGCATGCAGATATTCTTGTTGTTCAACTAGATGCCAACAGTGCAGTACATATTATAATTGTATTTCTGTACATGGCTCACATAAATATTTGTGTAAAAATAATCTTTGTTTGCAGCACTATTATAAAAGAGAGCTAGACCTTAGGAAGCAAGCTTCAATCTGTCTAGAAGGGACATCACACAACAACAATAACAATATTTTTTGTTAAACTGTCTAGGTGCTCATTTCAGATTTGTTTTGTTCTTCCTGTCTCAGTGAAAACATCATTGTCACAGTAATTAATAGGCCATCTCTGCCATAACAGCAATAGAGACGTAACCATTACACACACAATACAAACAAAACAAAGGTTCCAATTTAAAGCTCAACTTTTCAATTGGGTTAGGGCAAGGAAGGGCTAGAGCCTATGTTACTATAACTGGCTGTGTTCCTATTGGGAATATGTCCCCTCAGTTTTAGTCAGGACAGGGAGTGATATGAAATGTCTATAACATGTACACAGACAAAGCCAAAAATACATTTTTACTAATGTAAGGCAGGATTATAATTTCTGGCAATAGCTCTTTGAACTTTCCTGACCCACTGCCACTCATACCTAAAATGTATTGTCCTGTCATGACAGGATGTGAGGGGGAATATTCACCATAGGCTTACAGTGAAAGCACAGAAAAATCAAGTATTTTAAATGTTTACTTACAGTGTTCCTTTCCATAAATTATTTTTTGTCTATGTGCAGTGTGCCTAAAAATGTGCCTGCTCTAGTAGAGTCAATTTAATAGCACAGCCCCCTCGCACATCATATTCCTCTCCTTTTCTGGGAGTGCCCCACCCCTTTCTTCTTACTTGAGTAACTGGGTCTGCTGAGGCTGCAGACATCAAATCAAAGGGCTTTTGGATGTCTACACAAGGGAAGCTTTTGCAGGTAAAAATTATGCAACAAAAAATGCACATATAATCTTAAGAGCAGATTGTTGTTGAAATGAAAGGCCTGGTGCCCGGGTCTCATTAAGGACATTTTTTGATTACCTAATGATACATTGTTAAAGTGTAAATATTGCTACTATATTTCTTTATATTAAGACTGAAAACTGTACAGCTGCTTGCTGTATCAGGGCTTCAGAAATAGCCTTTATTATAGACGTTATTATCTATTTTAAATTACTCTCTCTCATATTATATTTTGGTAATATTTGTTACAAAAATTACATAAATAATTATTTTCTATTTGTGTAGATCATTCAGGTCAAGATTTTAAAATGTTTTGCAACAACGACATCAAGCAAGGCAAAGTACTATTTCAGTTCTATAAAATAATGACTATACACAAAAAATAAACATCAATCACAGTATAACAAAAATCATATCTCTATTTAATTTCACTTTCCACTAGAGTAGCACACAGTGCCTCTGTGGTTTCTGCAGCCATATAACAAAAGGCTTAAATAATACCTGTTAATTAGTGCTGTTGAGAAAACATGTGTTGGCAATTATTAATTGGGTGTTTTTTACATGCCAGAGAATATGAATTATGTGTTAATTTGTAGTTTTCAAATACTGTTTCCAAAAATATAATGATATGATATGCTTGTTCTTAAGAAAATGAAATTTAGATTAAAAATTTGGGACAGTGTGAAAAATCCTTGACTCCTTCAAAATGTTTTTAAAATGTAAGTCTGCCTTTCATAAAGGCGTTATCCAGCAGTAATTATATAGTTTTTACAAAGACTGTGCCCTGAAAGTCATCTATTCTCAATTAACAATAATTTTCTTGGTTTAATACTCAAAACTTGATATACTTTGTCTTTGAAGGTACAAGTCCTTTGAAATATGACTAACTCAGGGGTAGGCAACCTCGGCATCCCAGCTGTTGTTGAACTACAAGTCCCATGAGACATTGCAGCCACACACATGACTCCTAAAGGCAGAGGCATTATGTGATTTGTAGCTTTACCACAGCTGGAGTGCCGAGGTTGCCTACCCTGGGCCAACCACTCCTAATATACCATGAGCGGGATTAATAAAAAGGGAAAAATTGCTCAGTGAACCTGTAATTATTTATCTTAGCTACATGTTAGCTTAAATAACAAGAACAGATAATCAAGTAAAAGAGTTAAAGGATTACTTACATCAGTTTCCAAAAAGAAAATAGAATCAACAGAAATCTGCCCCTTAGTGGTGTAACCCTAAAACGCAATGTTTAGTGGAGGTTTTGAAAAAAACTGGTCTACTGTCAGGTAAAAATACCATAGCAACTGTTGTATGCCACAGAGGTAAAGCAACTTTACTGGGTAGTTAATTTAGACACTTTCAAAGATTTTAAATGGGCAAGCTCCATTTAATGTTACCAGGCATCTAGAATGTGCAAGAATGGACAGTGCCTTAACCACCTCCCACATTGCATCATGGCTCATTTGAGAGTTCTGAAAAGTATTCCTGTGACTGTGGAGACTGTAAATGGTTCCAGGTCTGATTAGGGACCTTCCAAAGCCTTTCATGCAGAAGTACATGATAACCGATACCCATAAAGACTATTTATCTTACGTGAAGAACAGCAATGTCATCATATATTCTCCTCCTGCAGCTGTGCCCAAACGATCAGACATATGAACTGCATTTGGAGGCGTTTTTAAGTTATATAGGGGATGCTGACTACCTTTTTTAATATTTTGCCAGAACCAGAAAAAAAGTGTAGCAAAGCATCAGCACTAAGAATTTTATGTGATGCCCCCAGCAACCAATCAGGGTCAATGCAAACAGCTCTGGTTGTGTTTCATATTTGTTTTGTTATGAATGTAATCATTTATTCCAGCAGATTATATGTGGATTATTCTCTTAAGTTTTTTTTGTTCATAATTACCACTTCGAATATTTATCTGTAGATGTGCAGAATAGTAAACAGAGGCATCACCTGTAAATAACTGATGGGTGTAATTGAATAAGAAGAAGATGCAGAGATTTTGTGAAATCAGTTGCCTTTTATAGATGGTTCATTCCCCATTTACTGAGGCAGGCATAAAGTAGAGTGGGCTGTTATTGTAGAACAAGCAAAAACTAATTTAGGCGTGACTAAGTCTAGGAGAAGTTTAAACAGAATGCACAAATGTGATTCAGACATCAGTGACGATAAGCACAAATGATATCATATACAGTATGAAGGAAAAATCCCATTGTTTCCTAGCACAAACACACCATATGTTCCCTTCCATAGGAACATAGGAAAAAAAAGATTTCCATCTGTCTACATATCACTAAGAGAATTATTTATGAACAAAAAAAACTACAGGTGAAATGTTTTCACTGAATGAGAAATGCATTCTCACAAACAAATATGCTATAGGAACAGAAGACATGTTCAGACAAAAGTGAACTTTTAACAAATTTGATTTACTTTAGGAGGAAAATATATATATATATATA
>NW_017306741.1:1111785-1125391 GCF_000935625.1 Nanorana parkeri
CCACAAGTATGAGTGGGCATTCTCTAACGACTCCCCATGCACAAGATCATACATGAATCTCCCAGCAATAACTGTTCTTCGTAATGATACATGTGATACACATGGATATTTATGTTAAAATGCAAATACACACACAGGGTTATTCACAAAGCTGCCGAAGGCAGTCGTGTGAATAACCGACCCGAAGTAATTGAGCCGAATGCTGTTTGTCTATTCACTTAAGCCGAACATGCTCAGCATATTCGGCCGACCCAAAGTGCAGAAGGAGTTCAACTCAGCCGATCCAATGTCTGGATCGGCTGGGCCGAACCTCCGGCAGCCTACCCGCTGCTGTTCAGCCTATTCGCATAGGAACCAAACAGCAGTGAGTGAATAGCCGAATGCTGCCGAGTGGCATTCGGCTCAGCTATTCTGCTCGGTACCTCCGTGGTAACGAGCAGAATAGAAAAACAGTAAAAAAAGTAGAAAACTTTTTGTTCGAGCTAGCAGTGAAAGCTAGCTCCACCCAGCTGTTTCCTATTGGCCAGGACCTGCTGTCATTACAATGAGAGCTCAGCAGAGCCGGCGGTGATATCACTGCCGGCTCAGCTGAGCTCTTGTTGTAATGACAGTTACCAGGTAACCAAGGGATGCTGAACTGTCATGAGAGCTCAGCGGAGCCGGCAGTAATATCACTGCCGGCTCAGCTGACAGTAACCAGGGGACGCTGATCTGTCATTACAATGAGAGCTCAGCGGAGCCTGTCATGATATCAAGGCCGACTCCTCTGAGCTCTCATGACAGTTCAGCGTCCCCTGGTTCCCAAGTAACCAGGGGACGCTGAACTGGTGCAGTGTCCCCGTACACCCCACATACAGAGATTACAGGGTAGGCCGGGGTATCTGCCATCTGTCGGTCCGGCTGCAGAGGTAGTGTGGGAGCCAGCAGAGCCGCATTCTCTGACCGGGGGGAGGAAGAGGGATGTCGCGGGACTGCCTGCAGTGGTTAGAAGCACAGCGGCTGTCCCGGGGGAAGGAGGGCGGAGCTCCGAGTTGAGACTGACATAGTGAAGTAGTGAATTCAACCTTTTAGCAATAGCAATTCATACTGCTTGGGCACAAAATACATTTATTGTGCTTTCCTTGTTTTAAACCACAAGCTTCAGATGGCTAGAAGCAGTGTTAAATAATTACTAGTGGTCTACTGACTTTTGTGTCTACAAGTATAAACTACAACCTCTGCACACAAGTGCTTGCTTATCTCTTCCAAATAGTGGCAGCATCCTCTAATAGTTAGAGTTTTGCCTGATGGCCATGACTGCACTTAATTGTATGTGGTCATACTTTTATAGTAGAGACACAGTGGAGTACAGCCCCTCTATATAGCAAGTTACTGCATAGGCATGGGCAGTGCCATAGAAGATTTTGTGCAAATAGCTTTAAGGACCTCTTTTCATATTGTGGTGCTTTATCACATGCAGGTTAATGTGCATTATGTCTTGCTTTATTGTGCTTGCATTGAGGCAATCTATTCACTTGAATAGGCTGTCTAATGCACCAAAGTTCACAGAAAAAGCGGCATACACCATTTATAGCAGTGCAATGCACAGCACAGCACAGGTGTGTGAAGATCTGAATTTGGTGCCATTCGGAATGTGGCTGTTTGTTGCAGTAATGTGCATGCCACCACAATGAAATAGTGTAAATTTAGCCTAAACATTGGAGGTGTCTTTTGCCAGAAAGGGGTATATAAGCACCTGGGTGGGAGTGGGGAAGTGTCTATTTTAGATTAATGTAGGCTGAATTTATACATTGGTGCACTGCAGTGCCATTCATTCTTAAAAACACCTCAAAACACACCTTACACACCTGTGTTTCAGCACACAACAATGCATGCTATTGCACTACCATGTGTGGTGGTGTGCTGTGTTACAAAATAATAGTGCATGCATATTTTTTATTGTGTTTTGGTGCATTAGGCAGCCTGTGACATTTACATGTGGAATAACATGCAATTATATGCGTTCACTAATGCATTGCAACAGTGCATATCCAAGGGGCAAAGATAATAGGGCTAGGGTTAAAGTCATCCTTTCTTTATGCTGCATTTAAACAAACATTCTCATTTCTTATGCAAAATTAAAAAATGACAGTTCACAACTGGAAAATTGAACTGTTAATTTAGATTTGTCATAGTTGTCATAAAGAAAAATTTAAAGCCTGTATATTACCTAAATGTCATTATATCTTAAGAGTGGTGTCTTCCGAAATTGTCTTATCATAGCCTAGACTGAAATAAATATGCAGTTTCATTGTTGTGCAATTTTCACAGAACTGCATTTGAAGTCATCACCGTCATCTCTTCTTATGCTTTAGAAAATTTGCTGGGTGTGCTGAGCGCTAAACACAGTGCAATTGAAAGGATAGTTAAGCTGAGCCAGCAAAGATTACTCTAAATGAGAACACAATGGCCATAAATTTTGCAAAGCGTTCATTTTCTAAAGTGACTGCTTTATGCATCTCTTGATGCAAAGAAGCAGGCACACTGTATCTTCATATTTTTAACAACATAAAAAATATAGGCGGAAGTTTATCTTTTTTGAGACTGCATGATGTTGGCAAACATAGCACTATATTTATAGCTCTATATACTGCTCTGTTAAATACTGGGTTCTCAATTTGATTGGGGAAGATTGGCGTATTGGCTTTCTAATGGTAAAACAAAATGGTACATTAAAAAAAATCCTGTACTGAATTTAAGGGTTTATTATGTTGTTTTCACAGTCATTTTATTTGTCTGCAATATACTCCTGGATTCAGCATAAAATTGCAAAAAGCTAATACAGTCTAGACAGGATTCTTTCACAAAGAAACTGCCTGTGTGGAAAGCATCACAGAGCAGCTATTATGTTCTAAATCCTCGGATGTGGACAGTGAAAAGGAACTTATTCACCTTTAGTAAGACTGCTGCTCTACCAAAATGCTAGTATGTAGCCCAGAAATCAACTTCCATGTGAGCCTTCACATGCGGATATTTTGGATTTTCATACATTTCCTTTTATGGCAGAAGTAAAGTGTCAAAAAATAAAAATTGTTAGGAGGTAGGGATTTTTTGGCAGAAGAGGCCTACAAAGGGGGGATTTAAGATAACTGGAACAGTCAGTTGTTATATGGCAACCAACCAGCTTCTCTCTTCGGTTTGTCCAGTTAAAGTGACATTAAACTCACAGTCGCCCCCCCCCATGCTGCTTTAAGGACTTACCATAAATTATGCCTCCTGATCCGATCATCTTCTTCCTTCCATTTGTATTCAGGAGTCACTCCAGCGCTGGTGTCTGTCTCTGATCCAGCGCTGAGTGCTGTGTCTTCTGTGTCCCACGGTGTTTGCCAGACATGCACATTGCCGGCTGCGTGTATTCACCTCCACTGTATGTCTCCTCTTCTCCCTGCTGAAGATTTCTACTGCACATGCGATCCTTCACGGCCACTCAAGTTTTTTCAGATCTTTGGACGGGAGTGAGCAGCAGAGACACAGGTAAGTAATTACCTATTTTGTAACTTTTTTATGTTTTAAGCTTTAAAAATGAGAAGAAAAAACTGATTGGTTGCTATGGGCAACTTTTCTAAATTCTGGCTGCTCCAGTTTTTATGACTTCCCACCAAAGATTCTACTTCTCAAAAAATTCTTCCTTTCCCCCCAGCAATTTTTTCTTTTTTTGTGTACACTATACGGTGCATGTGCTATACAGTGTGCACAATCAGCCCATTCAAGGCATCTCTAGGATGCTGGGAATGGGCAAGGTGAAGTGGAGACTGTAATTCATGTGTGCATGCACAGGACTTACATCATCAGTGGCCACCCATTGGCCAAAGAGGACTTCTGAGAACCCGGAAGCGTCAGAGGTGGAGATGGCAGCAGCGAGAGGCATCACTGAGGACTGACGATCAATCCGACAGCTCTGGAGACGGACACATTTTTAAAGTAAGGGTGCCATAATGTGCAAGTATGTTGTTTACTTCCCCTTTAAAAGCTGAATTCCGAGTGAAACAAATACTTTGAAATTACAAGTGCCATGTGTATCTTATGTATATGTTTGTGTCCTTTATGTTTTTTTCCAGATGTTCAATTATCCAGCTTGAAACAGCATTACCGCTGTGCCTTTGTGAAGTTTCTTGTAATAAAGGCTGGTCACTTCTGCTCTCTCTCTCTCTCCTTATGCAGGGTGACTGGTCTTGTATCCACCCCCCTGCTGGTTTCCAATTGGTAGCCTGTAGATTGTGGACCTGCAGGGTCTTTCCCTCTGCTCTGGTCTCTGCACAGGTTAGGTGCAACCCAGTGATGATGTCACTGTTACTTTTAAAAGGTAACATCTGGATTTGCAAAGTCATTTGGTGCACACAAAGTACATTTGCATCCTTTATGGCTATTAAGAAGTATATTTAAATTGAGGTTTTTGATGCCTTTAGTTTACCTTTAAAGTGAAATCATAATTTCCCCTATAGAGCAGAGCAACACATTTGCTGGCCCATGAAACAGCTTATACTTGCCTTCCCTCCACTGCTTTGTTTGCCTATGAAAGTAATGTGGCATACATATCACTTCCATATATGTGGCAACATTTGACTAACCCCACCTCCAATCAAGCCCTTGTGTTTGATCATTAAAATAAGTATCAATTGTCATTTCACTAAAACATACAACACAAATTACCAATATAATGAAACCTCCTAGTGCTTAGACACACATGGGGCAGAGAGAGAGAGTCCTTACCCCGATGTAAGCTTCAGGCTGGCTGTGACCAGCTTTTTCATGTTTTTTCTAAATGTAAGATATCACAATGAGGCTGCTGTGGAAATGTCTGGGAACATTCATCTGGCATTGCAAACAGCTAAGCAAAAGGAGTTATGTTGCAGATGGTCGTAAAAATAAGTTGAGTGAGATTTTACTGCCATTGGAGACTCCATTGGAGAGATTCCTTCACTTCCTGTCTGGTAGAAATATTGTCCCCAGGACTGGAAGTGAGGGAAAATCTCTCTACAACATCAACACAGACAGAAGAACAAATGTTTTTTTTTTCTATTTAAGTAGGGTAATTCTAAACTTCTGTTAGCTTCTTATTGTTGTATATTTCCCTGGTGTAGTTTTCCCCCTCACGTCCTGCCTGCCTGGTAAAAGGTTGCCCGCAGAGCAATAAAAGCTAACCCTTACCCATTTTATCCTAAAACAAAAAAAAAGATTTGGGTATAGGTATATTTTTATTATCACATTTTAAATGGAGTGTACCTTTAAATGCTATGGGAAGTAGTAGTAGTAGTAGTAGTAGCCTTTAACTCAATTATTAAATGAGGTAAAAAAGATAAAAATCACCAGCACAACCTTGTCCTGAAGTCTCACTTCACTTGTATACATTTTGCATAATCTTATTTTCCGGATTTAGATTCTGACTGATGTGTTTTCTGATATGCATTTAAATTCTGTGGCAGAGGGCTGGAAACATTTTATAAGGGATAGATGTAAAAACCTAGAGATATTTTCAATCTACATTTCTTGATGCTTGTTCTGTGTCTGCAATGTTTTGCGTTCCTATACAATTTTATGAGGTCTACAGGGCAATATTAATGTACTCTTATTAAATATAACTGAAGTATATTATATACTGAAAAGAACAGGTTATTTTTTTTAAAGCAAAGATAAAATGAATATGCAAGTAATTGTTCATTCTCCTGGGTGTTTATACATAAGGCTGTGCAAGAGATGGCTGCACAAAGCAAGCTAGCATTTTGTGTGTGCATGTGTTTATTGTTACTAATACCTTTACAGCAGAATACCATTGACAGTATTCAGTTTGGTATATGAAAACTCACTGCAATGCCAAACATTGGTAATTATTTTTCACATAGTTTAAAAACTGCTACCCCACTTGTAATTCACCACCATGTCCCTTCCTTCCTTCCTCCATCCAATTCATTCATTAACCTACCTGGCGGTATGATTATTCAGGATTTTAGCATCCCAAAGCAGTACATTGTTTTTCATGGAAATGTGTTGTTTTATATTGTCGGCCCGTAATTCTTAGTAAATCTTAGAATAAAGGGATGCTTTTTGGATGCTATGGACATTCACAAGTTTCCAGGCAGAAAGAACAGTAGAAGTGCAGGCAGGGCACTGGACAAAGCTCTAGGGACAAAGTGGAATAGTTTGATACATCAGTGTAATCAAGTGTGTATTCTGTGTAAATGTCATGTTTTCACTTTTGAATTTCCCGCCGGCTCCGCCCCCCCCTGTGACGCCCGAAAACTAAACTAAAACTCAGATGCCGGCATCGGCCGGCCGCGTGCAGCAGTGGACACCGTGGGTTTGCAAGGACAAGGTAAGTGACACTTTTCTGTGCAATCCTGAGTATGGCTCGGGGTTACCGCTCTTGGTACTGAAAATTAACCCCGAGCCAGACTCGGGAATACCGCCAGGGAGGTTAATGGCTGTTCACAGACAGAGTACATAGATCCAATCCCAGCTGCTCTGTACCTTGTTATTGCTGTGATGGCCAATCATAGCGATCACAAAAGCACTGTGCAAACTGTTGGCACTATACACTGATCAGCCATAACATTATGACCACCCGCCTAATATTGAGTAAATCCCTTTTTGTTGCCAAAACAGCTCTGACCCATTGAGGCATGGATTCCACTAGACCTCTGAAGGTATGCTGTGGTATCTGGCCCCAGGTCATTAGTAGAAGTATCATTTAAGACCTGTAAGTTGAAAGGTAAGGTGTCCTTCTCTCCCCATGTGCATTAATGGGCCTTGGCCACCCCTGACGCTGACTCTGTTCATTAGTTTTCCTTCTTTGGACCACTTTTGGTAGGTCCTGACTACTGCAGACAGGGAACATCCTACAAGAGCTGCAGTTTTGGAGTTGCTCTGACCCAGTCGTCTTGCCATCACAATTTGGGCCTTGTCAAAGTCGCTCAAATCCTTATGCTTGGCCATTTTGTTTTCTGTTTCCAACACATCAACTTAAAACTGTTCACTGGAACAATGGAAACAGGTTTTGTTTCAACATGTTTGTCTATTAAATACCACCAAAAAAAAAGTTTAAAAAATAAAATACCACCAAAATTAATTAATTAATTGTCAGTCAAACTATCACAGCACTGAAAACTAAAAAAATGTAATGGTAATGAATGGGTATTACAGGCTGGAACTAAAGTGGTTCATTAGTTGATATGATTTATAGGATCATTTAAGATATAAACTGAATGTGTAGACGGTTCACCTGCTTTTTTGGCTTGCTTACTCTTCTGATAATGGTAAATTTCTTCTTTCACATGCATACCTGTTCGTAGTTTTCTCTGGACAATACTTCACATGGGAAGTACTAAGCTCACAGCAGAGAAATATATAAGGATATTAGCATTCACTAAGGAGTTTCTTGACCACATAAATGCAAGGAGGCAATCTGAGTGTATCTATAAAGATGACAGAACATCAAGGTGAATCCAAAACTTAACAGTTTATTGAAGTGAATATACTTTTCCTTACAATACACTTATACAGTACATAAACTTACACATAGAACTTTCAAATGGCAGAATGGCAGACCAAGGCATGCAGCCATAAGCGCAGATTTGTTGTTACTTTATATCATTAATATTCATAGTGGCACCTCCCCCTGGACAGTGCAGAGTGACCGGGAGATGTGACTACATTTGGAAGATTGTCGTGATTGCTAAAGAAATCTGTTAGATGTTGTCTCTAGTAATCGCTCAGAACAAAATATAACAGATTCCTTTCCCCAACTGTAGTCACAGGTAAAATAAATCTCCCGGTCACTATGCACTGTCCCCTGGACAATATGTATATCAGAGCAGTAGCTAGCTCTTTTTGTGCCCGAGGCAAGAACAGAAAATTGTGCCCCCCCAACAGACATGTGCGGTATGTGACATCATGTGCCCTGCCTCCAGGATGGTGGCTCGCATGCGCCTCTGCCCATACAAGTGGGGGAGAGCAGCGGAGATCTGAGGAGAAGCTGGAGCCTGTGCCGCTCCTCTTCTCCCTGCCAAGCTGCAGCTGTGTTGGACGCCTGGCACCCCTGTTGCCAATTGTGCCCTGTGCTCACCATGGCAACAGGGCCGAGGGGGCGCAGCCAAGCAGGTCCTGGCTGTGCCCCCTCTTAGCTTCGCCTGAGGCGAGTGCCTCACTCGCCCCATGGTAGCTACAGCCCTGATGTATATAATGTGATTTACACCACGCTGTGAAACTGATATACCCCCCTGATGTTCAACTAAATCTTTCCAAGTCACCCCCAGTGTACCTATTATACACAATCAAATGTGCCACAAAAACAGGTGAATGTTACATATACAAAAGCAATCCAAATATAAGATGGAAACTGCAATCCACATCAGTGGCCCAGACAAAAATCTTAAATTAGGGATGCACTGATACACCATGCACATCTCCGGTGACACTGCACATCCTCGATGACCCCACACTTCTCCGGTGACACCGTGCATCCCTGGTGACCCCACACATCCTCGGTGATGCTGCACTGCTCCGGTGACACCGTGCATCCCTGGTGACCCGTGCATTCTCAAAGACCCCGCACTTCTCCGGTGACACCGCAATCCCCAGTGACCCTGCACATCCTCGATGACCCCGCACATCTCTGGTGACACCACACATCGGTCTGGAGCAGATATGCACTGAAGCCAATCAGCATCTTTCTCATTTTCAAATCTTACATGAGCTGAAAACTGAAACTGAAGAGAGAAGCTGATTGGTTGCCATTAGCAACTGCTCCAGATTCTGTTTGCTCCAGTTTTGATAAATCCCCCCTCCCCCCACTGTCTTTTTAATTTATCAGTTCTAACAGTCATCTGTAAATGACAAGAATGATGGTGGGAGGGGGAACATTACAACATTTCACTTTTGAATTTCCCGCCTGCTGTGACGCCCGAAAACTAAACTAAAAGTCAGATGCCGGCTTTTAGTTTCATTTTCAGGCCGCGTACAGCAGAGGAGGCCGCGGGATCGCAGGGACAAGGTGAGTGTCACTTTTCTCTGCAGCCCCAAGTCTGGCTCGGGGTTACCGCTCCTAGCATTGAAAATTCACCCCGAGCCAGACTCGGGATTACCGCCAGGGAGGTTAAGGAACCTGGACTTGGGGCAGCAGAGAGAGTAAATCTGACCCAGGAGAGGGAGAGATCTGAGAGAGACACACAGGCCAAGGGTGAGAGAAGGTCTTCAGACAACACGTGCAGGAGATTCTTGATAACACACATAGAGCTATGAGGATTTGTGATGATGACTCATCTCTGCTCTCTTTACAGAGCTGAGTGTGTGCTCGTTCATGAGGAGGGGGAGGGGTCAGCACACTAAGCTCAGCAGAGCAGAGAGGAATCAGCTGATTGCAGTTTACAGATAACAACCTGACCCTCAGAGAGACGGATTGGAGATCCTGTGGAGGGAATTTTGAATTTCTAGGACTCTGGCCTGTGAAAGTGTGTATTGAATAAAGTATGAAAAACAGCCGTGTGACTCCTGACAATGCACATACATATACATCCTTCCACGCACCTCTACATTACCACAAAAAACACAAATCACTTACAAAGGTGGAAATGTCCTTTAAATGGGCTTAAATCAAAGCTGTATTAACTATAAATGGTAGAAACTAAGAATGGAAGTATAAACAGCTAGAGATACCTGCACATACCTCCAAAGCACCATTGGTGGGCAGTGGGCAGGACTATGTGTAGCCAATCACTGAGTGGCTACTTCGGGGCAACTCTGTTCTGAATTTAGTAGCTTTGCAGCATTGTTTCCACACCATCACAGGAAGCTGCATTTGGTGGACTACACTGGCGGTATCAACGTATATTTGTGGGTCTTTGCAGGGGGACAAACAGAAAAAATGTAATTGCAGATGCACTAATAATTAAATGCTGCAGCACATGTGTTATTAATAGGTGGATAGGATAGTTCTACATTAGGACAGCAAGACATACTGTATCTGCTTCTGGCAGGGCCATATTCACACGTCTTCCTCCCAAGGTCAGCTGCCTTCTCCCCCCTCCTACTACCACAATCAACTGGCTAGCCTTACCTCCACATTAAAGGTCCCCACACACCTTACGATAATCGTATGATAATCGCGGGAAATCCCGCGATCATACGATTATCGTAAGGTGTGTGGAAGCCGTGCGACCCCTACTACTGTAAGGTCGCACGACTTTAAACTTACGAACATGTTTCAAAACCTGCCGAGCATCGTACGATGTTCGGCGGGTCTGTAGCATGTTTGTAAGATAAAAGCCAGACGGGCCGGTGTCCGCAAACACACACTGCCCGCTCGGCATTGCGGTCATCGGAAGCCCGCCCCTCAGGGGGCGTGGCTTGCGATCACCGCAAGTACGATCTGCCTATGCAAGATAGGCAGATCGTACGTTTTTTTAAGTACCTTACAACCATCGCAAGACAAAGGTCTTGCGATGGTTGTAAGGTGTGTGCCCAGCCTAACAAAGATCAGAGGCCATAGCCACACAAGGCATGTCAAGGCTGGTAGCAGAAAGGCAGAAAAAGACAGTTTGCACACACTAGGGGGAATTTATAAAAACTGGAGCAGACAAAATCTGGAGCCGCTGTGCATGGCAACTAATCAGCTTCTCTTTTTCATTTGTTCAGTTAAGATTTGAAAATTAAATAGAGAGACTGATTGGTTACGATGCACAGCGGCTCCAGATTTTGTCTACTCCAATTTTGATAAATTTCCTTCACTGTGTCTGTACAAACAGTTACTGAAAGAGTAGTGAACACTGTCACCCTGCTCTGTTAGCAGTTTGGTTTAGTTATATGGACCGAGAGTGGAAGAACTGTAGGTATACAGTAGACATTCCGAACAACAAAAATACAAATTAATACAGAATGGTATTAGTGTTTTTTTTTTATACCTGTCTAAAAGTTGTAATTCTGCCGCTGTAAAACTCCCACTGTTTTTGAAAAATGTATGTGCAAAGTCGAACTGTTTTTGTTGTTTTATGAGATTCATCGTATTTTAACATAGTATTGTACGTACCTAAATTTGACTTTGTTCAAACATTTTCAATCCCCTATATATCAGGATCCAGACAAGGAGAGCGGGGGGGGGGCTAGACTTTAACCTCCCTGGCGGTATGATTTTTTATTTTTTTCATGTAATTTTTCGGTCTATTTTTTTCGAATTTTTTCCGTCTTTGTCGTATTTTTAGTTTTTGAATATCCTGCTGGTTCCGCCCCCCTGCAACGCGTACGCTCGCAAGCGACGGAACCCGGAAGACGGAAGACGGCATCGGCCGCAGAACACAGCGCTGCTCGAGTGACAAGGTAAGTAAATGCTATGCGGCTTTCCCAAGTGTAGCTCGGGGTTACCGCTTATGGTATGTAAAAGTAACCCCGAGCTACACTCGGGAATACCGCCAGGGAGGTTTAGCCAATCATGTGTTTTACATGCAAATGTACTAAAAAACAACATGCTGACAGGAGGAGAGAGTGGCGTGGAAAAAGAGATGACTTCATCAGTCTGCTGCTGTTTTGTGTTCACTGTGCAGTCAGCAGGCTGAGGGTGGAGAGTATTCCATCCTATGTATTTCTTCTGTGCTGTGCTGTGTTATGAGGCTGTATATATCTCAGGATGAAAATCCTCTGGCAGGTAAAACAGCTCCCCTATATATGTATTATGTTTGTCTGCCTGGAGGTTATCTTTAAAGGTTAGTCATTTCATTACAACAAGTTTCCACTATTTTTATGTTTGTAATGTCACTTAAAACATTAGCCTACTATATATACATAGATTGCTTAAATAGTTGCCAAATGTGTTATACATTTTAAAGGTTGTTTTTTTTTTTAAACTATATGCATCAAATGGTTAAATATAATATATGTCTAGCACTGTGCATTGCAAACCAGTTGACATGAACTGACATGATACACTAGAGTAAATTTGATTTATTGTAGCCACACAAAGATGCCTTTTTGATTTTCAGCACACAAGATTCACTCTGCAAACTCTTCAAATATATATTTCTCAAATACAGATTTATTGCAAGGTTGTGCTGTGAATATTCCTGCCAGTGACATTTTTAAATAAACATGCTGGGCAATATTTACTGTGTTGTAAACTCACAGACCTTTTCTTATCAGAGATATCTTGTACACAGGAAATCAGTTTTGCAGTTTATTCTCGTGAATAAAAGGTAATATTTAGTAAAACCCAAGAACAGAACAGTATATTGATATATTGGTATGGTCAAATAAAACAGAAAAAAATCGAAAACAATTGTAGCTTTTTTTCCCCTCTTTAACATTTCACATTATATAATTTTTATAACCCTCTGACAAATGGTGGCCTTGGGAGGCGGGCTTTAATTTATAGTATAACTGGTCCTGTGATTGGGCTGGGGGCGGAGCCATACCCATTGTGTGCTGCCATGGATTGGCATCAGGAAAGGAAAATTACCGATAGGTAAGTATACAATTTTCCGTTTTCCTGACACCAATCCATGGCCATATATATGTATATGTGTGAGTATATAGTTTTGCAATTCATTTTGCTCAGCCAATTTTGTGCTTCCCATACCCATGCCACACTGCACAGCCAGGTGGGTTATTGGTGATTGGACTATTTGCAGATTTGCAGCTTTCTGTGTGTTACTGGCTGCTTATTAGACAATTGAACATAACAATGTTGTGTCCAACTGGTGTAGTACAGGGAATTCTACATGGTTTATTTTAATTTAGATTTTTAGGGAATTATACTATCAGTATTTTTTTTTTAATTAGTAGCAGGATCAAAATGTATTTTTGTGTGTCCTGTGGTTTTACTTTTAGAAGATATATTTACACATTTTAGACCTTGAATATTTTTTAGACTGAACAGGTTAGACTGAAGTCAGGGAGAGAGATGCAGTGCAATCACAGTGTTACGATTTATTATTGTAGCCTCCCAGGCCACTTGTCTTGTTAGTGCTAAGGCAAAGGAAAGCTGACAGAGTGAGTTAAGCATTGTAAAATCCAAAAATTATACCTTTTCCCAAAAGCAAAAAGTTTATATATTGCAATGTACCAAACTTTAAATGTGGGGATTGCTTTCATTTTTTAGACTTTGTTCCTCTATTCTCACGTGGTGATGTGGCCAATAAATATGTCTTCCTTTAACAGACCAAACTGTACAGCAAAAGTGGCCATGCTCAGCTTTTATTCATTTATGTAAAACCCTTATCCCAATAAGAAAAAAAAAACTTGTTGCTGGAGTTCAGATTTATTTTGTTAGCCACATCCATCTAAATTTTCTAGTGCATCTAACACTACCTTCTCCACAGGGTGGCAATGCTGCTGTCCAAAGGTGGCTCCATGCTACTCCACAGAGTGAAGCCACCCTAAGAGAGGAAGTGTGTTACTAACTGTATCACTATGTGAAAATAAAGAGAAAGAAGACATAAAAAAATAAAACTAATTCAGCCACCACAAATAAAGATTGGTAAACTGCTATATACATTTTTTTGTTTTTGGGTTTACATATGCTTTGAAACTGAACCTCATTGAAGTCTGGGGGGGGGGGGGGGGGAAATTTAAAAACAACTATGTCCCA
>NW_017306741.1:1125523-1141034 GCF_000935625.1 Nanorana parkeri
AAGGGCTAAAAAGGCTAATAAGCAAAGGATTTTCAAACAAAGGTCATGGGTAGCTGTGCAATCCCATAGGGCAGGGCTCAAAATGTCATGTCATGAGCTACTAGCCAGGACTTCAAAGTTACTTGCCACTAGTTGCCTTGCCCTGCGCTGGAATGATAGAACACTGGGACAGGACAGGGGTGTAACACTCTGGGATTCAAGGGGATAATAAGTGGGAAGGCACCTTGTATGTTCTGTACAGTTCCTGGAAATGGCTGACATACTTAGGTTGAGCTCTAACAGCTTAATGACATTATCCCCCCTCTGTCAATCCCTACACTGGCTTCCTATAGCCCAAAGGATAAAATTCAAAATATTAACAACCGCGTACAAAGCCATCCACAACTCTTGCCCCGGCTATATCTCCAACCTGGTCTCAAAGTATTACCCTAACCGCCCCCTCCGCTCTTCACAAGACCTCCTGCTTTCCAGCTCCGTCATCAACTCCTCCCATGCTCGCCTCCAGGACTTCACTAGAGTGTCTCCCATTCTATGGAACTCTCTACCCCAACCTGTCCGTCTATCTCCCACACTGACTGCCTTTAGGCGATCCCTTAAGACTCATCTCTTCAGGGAAGCCTATCCCACCTCAACCTAACCACTGAACAATCACTTTCTCAAACAATCACCCCCGCACAGTTACCTCCTCATGTATCACTTGCCCCTCCCTTTTAGATTGTAAGCCCTCACGGGCAGGGCCCTCCTTACCATCTTGTCTTAAATTGTATTGTGACTGTAATGTCTTCCTTATATTGTAAAGCGCTGTGCAAACTATTGGCGCTATATAAATCCTGTATTATAATAATAATAATAATGGAAAGAACAAGCCCTGCACACCTACAACGTCCCACCACAGCCACTCTGCTCTCTCCCGCCTCCACTACTCACCTACTACATAAATCATGGACAGCACAGGACCAAACAGCCAATCACCGCCAGCCTCTTATTAGACAGCCCAGTCAGCATCTTCAGTGATTGGCGCAGGAAAAAGGAGGATTCTGATTGGCGCTGGGCTTTCAGTCGAACAACGCACTTTAATAAAGATGGCTGCCGTCATCCGTCCATCTTTAACATGGAAAGTTGCACTGCTGTGGGCGGCAGCATAGGGGTAAGCCATCTGGGATCCCTCCAGGAGTTGGGTACTCGGTCCATGACTGAGTGCTTGACTCAATGGCTTCATTTCCACTCGCCCCACGCAATTTTCACTCCCAAATTGCGAGCGGGCAAGTGGTAATTTTGAGCGTTGCCATAGGGGATATGTAACAATGCAAAAAAAGTACAATTCAGCGGGTAGAGGGTCCTCTACTTTTATGAGACGTTGAGAGTGACATGGAAAAAACACCATTCCTTTCAATTGCATGCTTGAGAGAAGCCCTTTAAACTGTATGTGTTGTTAGGCCTGGTTCACACCTGAACGTTTTGTAACTCGTTCAACGCTCGACGAACGCTCTACAAAACGCTCAAACATCTAAATCCCATTGTATTCAATGGGCCTGGTTCACACCTTGCCGTATTTCCGCCCGTCCGAACGCGATACAAAACGGCCTATGCCCAAAGAAGTACATGTACTTCTTTGGGGCGTTTTGGTCTCACGTTTCCATTGGGATACAGCCAAGTAGCCCTCGGAAACGGGCGTTTGTTGCGCGTTTTTTTACCGCAAATCGCGTTAAAACGCGCGACAAATGCGCATATTCAATGCGCCTAGGTGTGAACCCAGCCTTACAGAACAGCATTATTCTCTGGGACAGTTTCAGTGAGATAGCATATTCTGACATCACATATTTTGCATATGTAATAGTTGTTTACTTTTACATTTATTTATTTGTTCAAATACAGCACTACAGGCTACAATGACTTGTAGGCCTTTAAATGGCTTCTTGCCTGTAATACAGTCTGACAGGGGTAGCAAGGATATGTAAGACATGAACTACAGATCTGAGTTCAGCTACAGTCCACAGTTTGTTCAGCTGCTTACAGTGGAGAGTCTGAATTCCACACATTTGAATTGAATTGAAGGGCTTTGGCCACAGTAGGCGGTGGAGGATTTCTGCCAGTGAGATCGGAGAGCAAGCACACGCGTGCACAGCAGCGTGGGTGACGAGAGATGCCGAGAGGACGGGAGAGGCGGCGGGACCGGGGGTCGTCGGGAACAGAGGCCGGAGGACAGCGGGACAAGCCGGAGGACCAGAGGACGGCGGGACAAGACGGAGGACCAGACGGACGGACGGGCCAGACGGACCTGACGGAGATCAGCGGGACCAGCAGGCGGCGGCACCGGAGCCCAGGGGTCAGCGGGATCGAAGGTCAGTGGGACCAAAGGATCGGGGGACCAGACAGACGGACCAGAGGGACGGTGGACGTCAGTGAAAGGGCCTGGAGAGCGGAGGGACCAGAGGTCGGCAGCAGGGATGGGCGAGCGCCGGTGGCGGGGACGGAAGGACGTGGACGTGGAGCCGAGCTGAGGGTGACCAGAGGTCGGAGGGATAGACGGAGGGACCGATCGGCCTGTGTTGACGGAGGCTGTGTAAGAAGGAGACGTGACTGGCATCAGGAACAGGTTGTATGAAAGTGATTGGGGTGAGGGGGTTGTAGTTGTTTAAAGGGGTTGTATTGTGGATTGGGGGGGATAGAAGTGTATTGGTGGAGGGTGAAAGTTGTTGTTTAGGGGGGAGAGAGTGTTACTTTAACAAAAACTAAAAAAAACAAAAACAAGAAAAAAAGCAAAAAAAAGAAAAAGGGATTGTCTATTCTTTTACATTTTTATCTGAGTTATTTATTTACTTGCATCACATATCAAACCGATAGGGTCTATATTAAACTGTTAGTGTATGAGTTAAAGTTAAAAGAAAATAAATAAATAATATAAATAGATAGAAAAGTAGTACTTACTATTACATTGCTAAAGGGGGCTGCAGTAGCACTCAAAGTGTTAAAGACTAACCCAACTTAACCGCAGGCGCTAGTGCAATTAAAATTAAATTAATCTAATCCCAGGAGATTTCAGTAACCTTACCACAGGGCGCCAATATTACTAGTAATATCACCGTTAACCACATTTAACGTTAACCACATTCGATCGCAGGGGGAAAGCATAATTTAACCCAGGGGGCAGTATAATTATACAGAGGTCGGTAGTATAATTCAGTATAATTTATATCTAAAGGGACGATAGTCAGAAACTTATTGTGGGTATTTGTTATAAACCTCCTAGTATTGGGGAGGAAGGGGAGGCTCATCTTAAGTCCGAAATAGAAATTGGGGGGAGGGAGGGCAATGTAGTCGTGATGGGCGACTTCAATTACCCGGATATAAATTGGGCTAATGGAACCTCAAGTTCAACCAAGGAGGGCCGATTTTTGAACATGTTGAGAGACAGCTTCATCGACCAGATGGTGGAGGTCCCAACTAGAAAAAATGCCATCCTAGATTTAATCATTACTAATAATGCAGAGTTAATTGAGGATATTGTTATTGGGGAGACTCTGGGCAATAGTGACCACAACGTGATCACTTTCAATATTGAATACAGGAAAAGCAAGAGGGCTGGTAGGACAAAAACCCTAAATTTCAGAAGGGCCAACTTTGATAGACTGCGCCACCTAGTGGGGGACATCAAATGGGAAAAAAAAATTCAAAATCTAAACACGGACCAAAAGTGGGAATGTTTTAAAAACACATTACACATTGCCATTGCCAAATGTATACCGTTGGGTAATAAAAGTAAAAGATCACAAACAAAACCTTTATGGCTGAATTTAAATGTAAAGCATCACATAAAGGAAAAGCGAATGGCTTTCATAAAATATAAGATAGAGGGGACGGCATTGGCGTTCCACAATTACAAAGAAAGCAATAAAAGATGCAAACTAGCAATACAGACGGCTAAAATAGAGTGCTAAAGACATATTGCCATAGATAGTAAAAAAAAAAACCAACAAATTTTACCAATATATAAACAGTAAAAAGGGGAGAAAGGAGCACATAGGCCCAATAAAGGACGATAGAGGGAATTTAATCACAAATGACAAGTAATGTTCACGCTGGAATTAAGAAGATTTAGGGGGGACATGATTTTCATGTACAAAATGTTCCATAGTCACAGCGACATTAGCAACAAACTCTTTACGATTAATTCCGTAACAAAGACTAGAGGCCACCACCTGAAACTGGTAGAAAAAAAATTCAAACACAAGGGGTGAAGGGGGTTCTTCTCAGTTCGAGCGGTTAGGGTCTGGAACTCGTTGCCACAAGCAGTGATTTCGGCTAATAGTGTGGAATCGTTCAAGAAGCTTTTGGACGATTTCCTGAGAAACGGTAATATACAGGGGTACAAGTACTCCTAATAACGAGATGACTCAGGGATCTATACACACACACACACACACACACGCACACTATAGGTTGGACTTGATGGACATGTGTCTTTATTCAACCTCAAATACTATGTAACTATGTAACTATGTAAGCACTAGCAGCACCTCAATCTGAATTAAACATTGAAAAATTGTATATTTTATATTTATATGTATATTTTAGATACTTTTCAAAGTGACACCTGATTATTTAACCAACAGTAATAGGCCTGAATTGATGGTTGGAAGAAGTAGACACAACAGATCAAAAAGCTATAGGAAAGTTTACTTAAAAAAATAGAGTTAAAGCCCTCAACTTAGTACTGAGTGGTCAGTAATTGACTTTTATAGAATAGTTTTAGTTTTTTGGAGTATCATACTTTATTGTCTTTAAAGTTTAGTAAAATGTCAGTGCACAAAACCACTTCAAAACTGCAACCCCACAATCCAGAGCACCCTCCGGTCCACATATCCCTAATTATTCCTAAAATATTTTAAAAATAGACTTCAGGTATGTACAAAGACCTGCTGCTTTTCAAAGAAAATTAAAATGTTGCTATCTCTATTTATCTAGACAACATGAACAGAGAGTCCCCACCTGGGACCTCCTCCTTTGATGTGTTTCACTCACAAGGCTGGTCCTAATCGTAGAGGTGAGGAGAAGCAGGCTAGGGAGAGGCATACAGTATATACACAGAGAAATTAGTATCTGATGACATTTAAAGCAGCCGACTCATGTATACTTTTAACCTCTTGCCGTCCGCCCGTAGTAAAAAAACGGACGGACGGCACTGCAGCATCTGCGTGTTGCCGTCTCCAGACGGCAATCTTTTTCTGCTCGCAAAATTGGGTAATAATAAATGTTTTATCATTTAATATAGGGGAAACTGTTTTTTTTTTTAAATTTCGGTAATTTTTCCTTAATATAGTAAAAAAATAAAACCCCCAGTGGTGAATAAATACCACCAAAAGAAAGCTCTATCTGTCCCCAAAAAAGGGTATAAAATTCATTTCAGTACAGCGCTGCATGACGGAATAAATGTCAGTTAAAGTACCGCAGCGCTGAATACTGAAAAATGGCCTGGATGGGAAGGGGGTTTAACACCGCGGATGTCAACTGGTTAAGCACCATAATTTGCCATAAGGATATCTCTCCAAACTTGGCTATGCATTATCCTCTCTCAATGAAAACTAAGAAAAGGTAAAGCCAAAATACAAGCTAAAAAAATTAGTCATCACAGACAGTTTAAAATCAATACATAGATGCAATGGGGTTAATTTACTAAAGGTATCCAATCACATGCAAAGAAAGTTAAAAAAAAAGTATTTTGGCTTGCACATGATTGGATGGAAGTCAACAGAGCTTCACCTTATTTACTAAGCAAAATATACACTTCTCGTACAACGTGCAAATTACCTTGCACAGTGAACAGCCTATTCATCTTTAGTAAATTATCCACAACATGTATTGTGATTTACTTCTATCAAAAGACAATGAGAGGGACCATGGTAATTCAAAATTAGAAAGATGAGAAAAAAAGAAAGGGGGAGTGGAAATGGAAAAAAAAGAGAAGAGAGAAGAGGGAACATGTATAATTTGCAATGTATGTAGGGCATACTGAGACTTGTAGTCATCCATTGTAAAACTTATATTATTTCTTCACCACTCTCCTCCTTTTTTCTTTACTGTTCCCTTTCATTGTTTCTTTTTTGTTCTTTTTATCTTTGTGTTGTGGCCACACGTCTGTTGCTTTATATGTTATCAAATAGTAACTACACTGTGTATATAAGTCGCTCCTTCTCTGTTTCTCCTCATCTCTAATGCAATGTTCGAGTCGAACCTATGTTCGACTCGAACGTTCAGCCCATCCTTAATCTCTATGACTACTTGCAATCTTGTGAGTGAAATGAGTGCAGCCAATCTTCTTTTTTCTTTGGATTTGTGTAGTCTGTGAAGCATAGGAAGTGCCCCTGCTGGTGTAAGGCACACAACCTTCCATGAGGGTGACCAGTACAGAGCTTGGGAACAGTGTAACCTATACTTTTGCCAAGACTTCACTTATCTGTTTGGGATAAATTGGCCAGCTTCAGGAAATAGACAATCACTTAGGCAGCACATGCAACACATAGAAAGAGCTCTGCAGTGTGTGCCTTTTTTTAATGTATCTTTTGTCAACCACACTGTTGTGGTCTGCAGCCCTTGCTGTCAGCTTGTCAGCCATGATAAAACTACCAGCCATTTTGATCATAAATGCATGGGGGAACACATAACTGCACCACAGAGTGCAATGAGAGGGGGGGGTGCCTCAGTAGTAGTCAGACTTCAGCTGAACTCCAGGAAAAGCAAATTGTCTAATTAAAGGAGGCATTAATTGAAACTTGGTGCACTTTGTATGTTATTTAGAGATGTGTGCAGTTATCAAGTGTGAAACGTTGATTCTTTTAAGGAGCTTTCAGTAAAAAACACTGGTGAATCTCATTGTGCAGGGTGACTTGTCTTGTATCCACCCCCTCTTGTAATTTTCTGTAGGCCTCCTGGAGTTGGAGGACCTGCGCAGCTCTGCTCTCTGCATATGATGAACAGTGATGCTATCACCCCTAGTTTTACAAAGTGATAGTTAGGTTTGCAAAAGCATCCACAAAGTGGACTTATGTCATATATATCTACTGAGGAATATATTGAAATTAAACTTTTTGTGCCAAGAGTTCAGCTTTAATGCTACATCCGCTCAGCACTATATAAGATAATTTTAACATAAGCATACCTGGCACATTTCTATTATAAAAGGGATTGTAAAATGGAACTGGGACATGGTTTATCAGATTAGGAGTAGAGAAAGGCATTTTTATTAACCTTTAAAGTCCAGTATAGCCTCCCAAAATCATGAGAGGAATTTAAAAAAACTGACTAGGTGATGTCCAGTAATGTTATGGTATATGCGCCCTGTAAACCCTAGTATGTGTTGGAGATGTGAAATGGAAGAGGGAATTATGCTACATATTTGTTGGTCCACGTATTTGCCCCTTTTTGGCTTATTATCTTTGTGCTGGGCAAGGAAATCACAGGAATAAACTGGCAAGAGAAACCAGATTTGATATCAGTAGGGAGGTCTCTTATTCCTAGATGTCAGCCCACACGTACCCCGGTTTTGAAGCAACATAAAGATTATGGAAATACCTTTTATCCTCCTCATGGATCCTGTTGCATATCTAACTCAAAGTGTAAACAAATGTCTGTATTAACCCCTTAGTGACGCAGCTTCAGAAATGTTTTCCCTTCCTGGGGGCCGGAGTAATGTTGCCATTTTTGCTATGTGTTTGTTTAACCAACATTTTCATCTTCCTCTATCATTACACATACACATATTATTAAACATTTTTTAAAGGGCAAAAAAATGGGGAACATTTTTTTCCACAATAAGTCTGGGATTCCAGTTTATTTTGGGAGTTATAGGTTACAAGGAATGAAATATAATGTTAGTGTGGAACAATTTTAGAATGTGGTGTGTTTGTCTCCTGCCTTTAATAGCCTCATCAGCACTATATTTTCTTTTAATTTTTTTATTAAACATTTTTGTAAACTTTTTTGACAATTTTTTACTTTTTTAATTATTTTTTAAACTTTTAAAAACTGTTGAATTTTTTTAAACAAGGGGGTACTAACGGGTTAATTTTTTGAGGGGCTTTGATACTTAGTATCTCTGAGGAGACACTGTATTCTCCTCAGAGATATTTTGTATCGCTTTAAAGCACACTGATCCAGCACGTAACTCCATACCACAGTGAGCTACAAGCCAGCTCAGTGGCTGTGACAGGGCTGCGATCACTGTTATTGATTATCACAGTGATCACAGTGCTGGGACCACCAAATTTGCGGTTGAGGGTCTTCCTCAGACCCCGAGGGACCCAGCAACTGCATTGGCTAAATGAGCGCTGGTCCATGCACAGACCAGCGCTCATTTTACTGCATGACAGAATTATGCCATCACCGGTCTTTAATGAACTGCAAGACCATGACAGAATAATCATGTAATCAGTCAGGAAGGGGTTAAGGAATGGGTGGGGGAAGGGATGACCAACACTTTAGAAGAGTACTAATTAAGGAAGGTTTGGTTCTATGGAGTGCTTAAAATGGAACACAGAATAGACATATTGAGGGGGTGATTATATGGGGTGTAGTTATTATTGTTAGATATATTTAGAGTCATATGAAAATGGGAGTTACCTTTTCAAAAAATGTTGTATGATTGATGTGATATAAGTATTTATAAATTAAAAAACTTTATTCTCAAAAAAAATGGACTGAATCTATTTTCTAAGTGCAGATTAATTTATATGCCTTGTGTATCCTAAAGCAGAGTCTATGTAAAATGACAAAAATACTATAGTCCAGTATAGTGGGATCTGTCTTCGAACATACTCAAACCCATAGTTGTATTATCAGTCTGATTGGAAATGTAAAATATACAAGCTAGTCTTTCTTGGACTTTTTCACTAAAGTATTACAGTGACCACGAAAGTGGATATACTATTTAATCTACTGTTTAACACTTGTTTAGGTCTCAGTGGTTTATATTTTGGCATGCCCTAAAGTTCAGTGTATTGTATCAGGTTTACAATAACCTGTAGCTCTGATGCCCTGTCTCAATTATGGCACATCTTTTTCTTTATATCTCAATGGCAACCAAAACACATTAAAGTTAAATTTGTCAGCACCTTGTCATATCCTCTTATCTTTAATCATTTGTGATGTCCTGACATTATTTTCTCCCTGCCATCCCTAAGAAAAAAAATACCTTATCTCACGAAACAGTTAAGATTCCTTCAAATATATTGCCACTATGAAAAAACAAACTATATTTCAGCTTCTGAGCATTCTGCACATAGCTATGCTTTTTGTTGTTCTTTGATTAGTTAAATATGATAAAATATACAATATGTAGAAACTTATTTTGTTAGATGGCTGTATGGCTGCACAACAAATACCTTTTTCAAATATGAAATATATTAAACTCCATGCTTCAGGAGTTTGCAGAATTCAACATTTAAAGCCCAACTCTAGTCCATACTTTTTATGTTTTGTATAGACTTGGGAACAGCACATTTTTTCATTGTTTTTTAATATTCATGACCCTGTTTGGGTGATTTCCATTTACTGTACGCTCTGTGTCAGCAGGACAAGAAATGAGTGGAGCTGTTGTCACAAAGATATGCAGTAATTATGGTAATATTATGTTGAAGGGGGTTCTCACCCTTTCTTGTTTTACTGTATTATTTTGTTGTAGTCTGTGTTTACATCAGAAAGATTTACCATTATTTCCTGTACTGACAGGAAGTGAGGGAAATACCTGCATGAAAACATAGATCAACATTTAAAAAAATGACAGGTGTTCTAATCCATTTAAACTCTGCCCAAAACTAAAAGAAAAAGTTTATAAGATACCTAAGATGTCTATAACGTAAGCCTTACTTTTTATATATAGCTGGAAGCACAAGTATGCCTTAAAACCTGGTATTCTAACTTGCCAGGACAGATATGCTTTGAGAATGCACAATTAACCTGATTTCAACATTTTCAAGGGTCAAATTGGGGAAATCTGTAACTAATCATAATGGATTTTTATATCATTGTGGTTTGTTTCATTTGATATTAAGCTGTTGTTTGCAATAGGAACATCGTGTAACATTTTCTAGAGCAGCAAAAAAGAATGAGATCAAAGTGATCCATCTGCTGTATATAACCAAGCATTTTATTATCATGAGAGTAGATTTTTAATACATGAGCATAGTTGTGTATTGTAAGGAATTTAATTGCATTTTAAATATGATATCCAGGTACTGTGAAGTCTTAATGACAGTTCAGGAGGTCTTTTGAATTTAAGAATATTTCTAATTAGCATTTGGTTATCAGAGAGAAAAAGGCAAAGCAAATAATTTCTAATCAAGTCCTGGGAGAGTAGATTTCTTATGAAGTCTTGTTGAAAGTGATGAAATAATTTGATGTAAATGATGAAATATTGTACATTTTCCTTGAATAAGTCATTAAATAAATACACTGATTCTCTTCCACTTTCTCTTGCACAAATACTTCTATTAATTGAATGTCCCCTTTTCCTTGACAAGCGCGTGTTCTGACAAATATGCATCCTTTGAAACTTATTTTAACAAATTGAAAACAAGAACATGTTTCTGCAAGTAAAATGATTCATGTCTAAATATATGACAATGTCATAAATACTATGACATTTCAGTAATCTGACACAAAAGGCCTTATGGTGGAGAATGTCTGAAGAACAAAAAGGAGTCAGCTTTTCCTTTTTATTTTCTTACTTTAGAGAAATAAACAGGAAATGGGGAACGGTTGAAATCACCTTACACCATTTCAATAATGACATGCAAAGAGCTAAATTAAGAATATTGACAAACCTATGTTTTATGAAAATGTAAAGGGAACACTGGGTCCAGGGCTCTTTTAAAACATAGATGTTCATGCTGGCAGGAAGACGAGGACTTCAGTGGTGTGCTTTAGTCTATCCCCCTTAACCTAATTGGTTCTTATCAGCCACTAGGTGAGCAAAAGGATTAACAAAGTGGTAATTTGGCACAAAACAGGGCATGCAAACCGGACATGCAAACCAGCACAGCAAGACAAGAGACATGTGTCATTAGTCCATAAGACCCAAGGTCCACATGTGGTGACCAGTAGGATTAAATAAAAAATACAGGGCAGGGTAGAGAAGGCCCTTCTCTGGGCAAGTAATAACGTCCCCAAGTGTAAATATGATCTGGTAAATAGTGGTCCAAAGTGCCTTTTACTAGATACCTGTGAAGATCTGCTGCACACTTTTTAATTAATGGATAAGTGGTCCAGCTTAGAGTTTTGACTCACAAAAATCTTTTTCTCCAGTAAGAAGTATTCATAAGTTATGCTAGTCAGGACAGGTTGATTTCTGTATAGCAACTGAACTGTGTCTTGTACTGCCTAGTGTTAAGTGCAAAACAAGAAAATCGGTGGTGTCTTGATGAGCTTGGAAGTCCGTTCATAGAGCAAGATGACAGACAGATCCTGCTGAAAATGTTCGACGAGAACTATAGCCAAACTTTTTTTGTTTGGCTTTAGTTCAGCTTTGGGTCCCAGGAGTACATTTACTAACGTACTCCTGGGACCCAAACCGAGGATATAGTGGGCTACTGACTGCTATATGCTGACATCATGGAGCTACACTGTAGATGGGAAGGATCCGGAAAATGTTGTTGGGATCCACTCCGCTGCCTGACTGACGGCTGGCTCTGCCTCAATTGGAGCCAGAGCCAGGTGTGCCCGTCCCCTGCCCTCTCTGTCCCTCCAATAAGTGCTTGCAGAATAGAGAGATAGGAGGAGGGAATACCTTAGTTTTAACTCTATACAGTGCACATCAATTCTTCTTCTTAACCATAACACTGGCTAGTGAATTACTCCCCAGTGTGCAGCAACAGTGTGTTTTAAATAAACAGCTGAAATGTATGGACCCCTCTGAGAGAATAATAATATGTGAAAATCCCTGTTGCTCTCAATCTGCATGGACAGATTGGTTTGCATACAGTAGATATTAAAATGTTAAAAGAAGCCATTGAACAACCACAGACTACAAATACCCAAATGGAGGTCAAACTGAAAACAGGCCAGAAGGTTTTAACATTGTTTTACAAGCTTGCCCTGTATGGTTGCTAAGGGCATTGTTGTTTCTCCTAGCAGTGGGTGAAAATCTGTGGTACACGTTGTATGCAAGTATTACTTGTCCCTGTGTGAGAGCAGTTGGGTCCATACAGGAGTCAAACATGTCAGCAGTACAGCACAACAATCAGCAACACTTGCTGTCCTAAGCAAATGTTGCTGATTGGTGCAGTATAGTGCTGATCTTTTAGACTGCTGTATGGCTGAGAATGCCATTGCAGGCCTTCTTAAAAAAACTACCATGTGCCTGACTTTATCTGACAAAGTATTAAACTCTCAAACGTTTCAATAATGAATCCGGATCAAACAAATATACACTTACAATCATCATGTTTCTGAACAGCTGCTTTCAAGCTTCTCAGCTCAGCTTCCCTGAACTTCCTGTCCAGTACAAGATCACAAAGAAACTGTGCATGTCTGTTTGTGGAGACACACACAACCTACTAGCAAACACAAGGGTGACTGCATAGCACTCTGTTTGAGCAAGGAATCACTCTAAAACAGGAAGTCAGGACCAGTGTTTAGTGGGTCCAGCTGATTCTGCTGGAAACTAAAAATGTTAAACATCAGGGAACAGCCTCCATTGTAAGTGATTTCATCAGCAATTGAAATAGCATAAAACCCTTTTGACTTTAATATCAATTTAAGTATTTCTGAGGCACTGAATTGGATCAAGCATTTAGGAAATGAAATAAGGAGACAAGAAAAGACTTCCTATTAATACAGTTTTATGTCACATTCAAAGAAAACAAAATCTGTTTTGCGGTGGATAAACCATAACTATAATGTGCAAGTATATACTGCATGTTTGCACATTATGGCAGCCTTAGCCACGTAATTCATTTTTTTGACGTCTTCCATATATTAAAAGTAAACACCCAGGCCTCAAATGTTTTTTCTGTGTTCCAAAACCATGGGACTAAATATGGTAGCTATGCGACCATTGTGTTCCATCCATGCAGAAATATATAAAACATGCATAGAACTGTAAATATAGATTTCATTGAAATAGACAAACAGATATGGCAATGCAGCCTTTGTCCAAGATGTATATTACAATTCATATTCTATGAGTTTGTCATAGCGGATTGATTCCTTGAAACACTGCATAGGGGGTCAGCACTTCCAAACACTGATGTGCTTCATGACTCCATATCTCTCATCAGAGCTGGCATATATGGAATTTTGCTCCCTCTTGCCACATATAATATCTAAATAGGAATGATTCATAGTACATACATAAATCCTCCTTATACCAAGAGTGGTTTCAACCCCTTTGTGAGATTCATATTAGTTTCATATTGTTTTTCTCTGCTGTTTTTCAAACAAAATAAACTTTATCTTGTAATTGTTCTTTCCTTGTCTACAGTTCACACTGCATATCATAGTGTTACTATACATATTGAACTTTATGTGCTGGTATGTAAAGTTAATTTAATCTGTCAGTTTGATGAATGCTCTGTTGGGAGCCATACACAAAAGATTTTCAGACTGTGTATCCACCTAGCAGTTATTTGAACTGTGATAGCAGTGCTTGAAAACTAAGCACTTTATTGTAATAACATAACTTTATGACACAATGTTATTCATTAAAAAGTTATGTCATGACAAGATGCTATTGATTTTTTTTATGTAAAAACATCAAATTTGATTACTGGGCTACTTGATCTAAAAAATATTTGCTGAAAAAAATTGTGTTATCTCTGAGTGTTTTAAACTGCAATATGATAAGCATGCTTATGATTATTTCTTTGCTTGGCAATGTAATAGCTCTTTTGAATTGTCTGACACAAACATTTACCAAAATGCAATACATGTTAAAATATGGATTAAACATTTTTAACAAGCTGGAAAAAAGTTCTGTATTAACACAGTAAATGTCTACATCAGCTCTTAATTATCCTTGTACTGCTTTGCATCCTATCCAGGGTTACCTTTGACTCATCTACAACTAAATTAAAGTTATTTTAATTTGCTACAGTTTACTATTTGACTTCCCAAGCCAAAGGTCTCCTGTGCACAGGAGACCTTTGCACCGGAAGATGGTGTCTCCAGGGGCATGGTCGGGCAGGAAAGTAGGCTTATGTAGGAGATGGATTCTGTCGATCACAAGTTTGATAGGAGGTACATCAGTAGGTCTTGCACGTATTCAGATAGTTGTTGTGGAGGAACCGACTCAGGTATCCCCTTATCTTGACATTGTTGCGATGGGAGCGATCGTCTAGGTCCACCACCTTGGATTTAAGCCAGAGGACCTCATCAGATACATGATCATGAGAGTCAATTACTTTGTTGATTTGTGGATGCAAATGCTTCCATCTTATTTTTGATGTGATCTACCCTGGTGCCCACACTGGTGACTTCTGAGTGAAGGTCTTGTATGAGGTGGACCATGTCAGAGTGTATGGTGCTGCGCAAGGAGATCAACATATACTTGAGTGTAGTATCTAGAATAGGTTGGTCACTAGTAAGGAACCCATTAATTGATGAGTTTAATTTCCTGGTGTCATCAATAGACAATTTGTGCTGGCTCACCTCTGGTCCTGTGGCCTGATGCTCTGTTGTCCTTGGCCTAGCTGTGGCAGGGCTGGTAGCTTGTGGGGGCATTGGAGAAATGTCAACAGTATGGATGGGGGACAAGGATGACCCCGCTGATGTGGAGGGAGAGCCCACAGGAGTGAAGTCGTGCTGGTGAGAGACCGGGGACGATGTGGCCCTTATTGATGTGCACCCGCCATCTTGCCTATGTGGCCACCGGTTCTCCTTCCGCTTGCGGGACATAAATTAAGGTTGAACAACTTCTCTCTTGTGGAAGCGAGGAAAACCCCGAGGTATTTAAGACCGCCCAACTGCCACGCAAAGGGAAAGTCCCGTGCTAGGTCTTTTGCGATATATGTACGGGTAATGTGACATTAAAGGCTTCTGTCTTGGCCATGTTTACTTTAAATTAACTGACCTTGGCAAACTCTGCAAATTCCTTAATTATAGAAGGGAATGCAATACCTGGATTGGAGACATATAGCAATAGGTCGTCTGCATAAAGACTGAGTTTGAAGTCCCGGTCCCCTACCTGTAAGCCTCTGATAGATGCATTGCTCCTAATGTGGGCCGCTAGGTGTTCCATGGCCAAGATATACAGGTATGGAGATAAGGGGCAACCCTGCCTTGTACCGTTTCGTATGGACACTGATTCAGATAGGAGCCCATTGACCCTGATCCGCGCCGTTGGCTCTCGATACAAGGAGAGGATTTTATCCAGCATAACCCGTGGAATCCCCACATGGGAAAGGGCCGCCTCCAAAAAAGACCAGCTAAGACGGTCGAAAGCCTTCTCAGCATCAACTGACAGCAGGCATAGGGGGATTTTCTTTGCAGTGGCATAATGCATAAGTGCGAGGGATTTGGT
>NW_017306741.1:1142214-1165200 GCF_000935625.1 Nanorana parkeri
CTTTTGTGACCCCAGCCAGTTCAAGTACGGTAAATGGTAACAAAAGGCTGGCGACCGCCCCTTTTGAGAGGCATGGGACCCCAGAGGCTTGTATGTAGTCCCGTACGACAGTAGGACAGTGCTCTTCGCCCATGTACGTGCCAGACGCCTCAATGTTGTATAAAGTAGAGTAGTAGCGCTGGAAGGCTCCAGAGATACGCTCAGAAGATTGAACCAATCCCTGGTGCGGGCAAACAATTTTAGACACATAGGTGCGGGATCTAGGCGTTCGAATGGATCTAGCCAGTAGTCTACTGCTCTTATCTCCAAACTCATGGAAAGAGCGGAGAGTCTGCTCTCTGTACTTCAAGTAGGACCGGTCTAGGATTGAGTGGAGCTCTCTACGTTTGGCCAACAGGTCTTGATAGATCAGAGGGGATGTCTGAGTCTTATGACCAAGTTCCAAGGAGGTAATGTCCGACAGCAGCGCTGAAACCTGAGCGGCACGTTCGCGTTTCATCCTGGCGCCGTACTGAATCAGCAAGCCCCGAAGGACGCACTTCAGCGCTTCCCACTGTACGGGGAGGGCAATAGTGTTGGATGCATGATGCGTCCGGAACTCCGCAATGGCCTTACGTATGGAGTCAAGTAGCACAGGGTCTTTAAGCAATGATTCATTAAGGCGCCAAGACGATTGACGCCGAGGCACCTCAGGGACAGCGAAAGAGCAAAACAGGGGAAAGTGGTCCGACCAGAGCTGGTTACCTATGTGACTCTGTGGGTGCCAGTCTAGCAGTGAGTGAGAAGCGAAAAAATAATCAATTCTACTGTATGAGGCATGGGGGGCAGAATAGAACGTGTAATCCCTCTCACTGGGGTGGAGAACACGCCACACATCCACCAACTGCAATTTCCGCAGACGCCTCCTGACTACGTTCAGGGCAGGTAAGGAGAAATGGGTCTTACCGGAGGAGGAATCCATGGAGGGCTCCATGATGAAATTAAAGTCTCCACCCACCACCAGATATCCCTCCATGAAGTCCTCCAATTTGGACATGATGCGTTGGAACGCCCCCCGTTGACCCTGATTTGGTAAATATAGATTTGCAAAGGTAAAAACCTTATTAGAAAGGGAACACTTTACGAAGAGGTACCTTCCTTCGGTATCTGCAAGGGTCGACAGCACCGTCACAGGCAAGGTGGAGTGGAACCCCAGGGCAACCCCTCTAGTCGTCGCAACAGGATTGTTGCTAGTATACCACTTATCAAAATATCGGGTAGGCAGGCTGGGCGCTGCCGAGGCCCGGAAGCGAGTCTCCTGCAAAAACAGAACTTGGACTTTAGCTTTGTGCATGTTGTACAGTAACTGGTAGCGTTTCTTGGGGTTGTTAAAGCCCTGAACATTCAGGGAACACATCTTCAATTCAGCCATTTGGGAACAGCACCATAACCATCATAACCGTAACCCGAACCCAAGGCTCCCCATCAGGGGGGGTAGGGGGAGGAGGCAGGGAAGAGAGTGCCCAAGAGAGGACAGAGGGGATAGTTGGAAAAGAAAGAGGAATAAGCTGAGGAACAGAGGCCCCAGCGGTAAAGCACCAACTAGAAGAAGGGGAATAAATCCCCAAGTGCGGTCTGAGACCACGGGCCAAAAAGGCAGCCGCCATCCCAGAGCGCCACCTAGTGGGGGCCATGTGAGGCAATAGCTCTGAGCAATCCAGGGACACCAGATAAAGTGTATAACCAATAGCAACAATAAAAGAACCAGCAATATAATTCAAAAAATTATACATTAAACAGCAAACGGCAGGCAGCAGCAATCAGCACCACCCCGCATGAAATTAAGCAGCATAAGTAAACCAAACCCAGGGTCCACCCCCCACCCCCAGCTGAGTAGGAGACACAAGGGGAGTACTGGGCATAATGAGAGCCCCAGTGCCCTTGGGCTCCCACTCGGGCCCATACCAACTGGGACCTACCTATGGGAAGGCATCAAGTGCAAAAGTGGAAAGAGCCAGGACATAATATAATGGGCAGCAGTAGAAAACCATAACAAAAACATGTAAGGCACCGTGATAAAACAGATATCGGTAAACAGTGGGTTTCCACGCCACCAGATAAACCCATGGGCCCCCCTATGACAAGGCAGGTAGGCAGCCGATGCAACCCCTGGCAGGCACCCTCGCATCCGTGTACATCAGGTATGCATCCGGAGATATCAGGTAAGTCCACAGTCCATCAGGTAGAGGTCGTCGGAGGGCTCCAGGAGTGTGACCTAGGCCTAGGCAGCGGACCCCAACAGTACATCTAGAACATTAGCGGGGGGTGGGTTTAGATGAGGACCTGCGGTCTCTGCGGGGTTTCGGCGAGACCAGCTGCCACTGTTCTCCCAAGGGGACAACGGTGAAAGGGGGCAATGGGCATCCAAGATCACTGGTGGCAGTTCCATCGCTGCGAGGAAGGGTTCCAAATCAACAGGGGCACGGAACAAATGCGTCTTCCCATTCCTCCTAGCAGAGAGACAAAAAGGAAATCCCCAACGGTAGGTGTGACCCGCATCTTGTAACGCCTTAGTGAGGGGAGAGCCCTGCGTTTATCCAGCGTGCGTTTGGAGAGGTCAGGAAACAGTGAAAGTTGTGCCACATCAAAATCCACTGTGACGGCTGCACGTGCTTTAGCCATGATATCCTCCTTTACAGAGAAATAGTTCACTCTACACAGCACGTCACGCGGCTGCGTCGCGTTTGGTCTGCGGAAGCCCGGTGTTCTATGCACCCTATCCAATTCAATGTGGTCGGAGACTGGTTTGTGCAGGAGGGTGTTAAAGATTCCCAGTACCGTAGCTTTCAAATCCGATGCTCCAGTAGTCTCAGGGAGACCGCGTATGCAAATATTGTTTCGCCTATTCCTGTCTTCCTGGTCCTCCACCTGAGTCCATAAGGATTGAATAGTCGCATGCTGTTTCTGTACAATATGTTGCAGCTCTCCCAGGGCCACAGTGACAGGGGGCAATGCGTTTTCAACCACATCCAAACGCTGATGCATGGAGTGGAAGCCCTCTTTAATGTCAGCCATCTCCTGCTTATGTGAGGAGTCCAGGTTATGGAACATAGTCTCAATGTCCCCCTTAGTAGGTAAAAGAGCAAAGTACTTTATCCCTGTCATCTCCCTCACCATCACTAGGATCAGGGGTCTCTATGTCCTCGCTAGCACGCGTGGAGAGGAGGGATTCCAGAGGAGATGCAGGAGATGTCGGCCTGTGCTGCTCCCGGACCGCCGCCATCTTGGCTGCACTCTGTGCAGACCTCGTGGTGCCCGTTTTCGGGAAAAAGTCCCTATATCACGTCTCCTGGATGAGGAAGCCTGGCGGGAGGGTGAGTGGGACCTCCGCTTCTTATTGCCGCCCATCTCTGTGCTGTTTAGCCGCTACAGCTGCTGGTTCGTGTGCCTTATCCCTGCAATGCCGCCGGAGCTCTTAGAGAACACGTCCGCTCCCGGCCATTGCCAAGCCACGCCCCGGAGAACTAACATTTAATGTCCCCACTTCACATAGATACCACCCACTGCTAGATGATCAAGTTATAGGAGATGGAAGAGATTAAAATTATGGGTCCTGGTAACAACTCCAGGAATTTTTTCCAGTGGTGATTAAATACCACCAAAAGAAAGCTCTATCTGTCCCTAAAAAATGGTATAAAATTCATTTTAGTACAGCATTGCATGACTGAATAAATGTAATTCAAAGTACTGCAGCGCTGAATACTGAAAAATGGCCTGGGCAGGAAGGGGGTTTAATACCCCAGTCAGCAAGTGGTTAAGGTTTTTACATTCACAGGTCACAAAATGTGTGCAAATTTGTTAGAGATATTGGACTGTAAGGTTCTCTGAAGCAGGCATTGGGACTGATAGGAAGGATTTCATGACCCCTGTATAATAACCATGTGAAATGCTACTGTCTATTCCTTGCTCCATGCAGAGCAAAGTAAAACGGTCACATATCTCCTCATATGTATATAATCACCTTTCCTTTACTACCCTGTCACTAAAAACAAATACCCAGACCTTTAGGAAAGCATGTGACTCACTCCCTTTCTACCCTGTGGCAGGACTGTCTCTTTGTGATTGGCTAAGCCCTGTCACATGTTCGTAAGTTTAAAGTTGTGCGACCTTACAGTAGTAGAGGTTGCACGGCTTCCACACACCTTACGATAATCGTACGATCGCGGGATTTCCCGCGATTATCGTAAGGTGTGTGGGGACCATTAGGAGGTGAAGGTGGGCCACCACAGAGAGTAATTAGACATTAGTAATTAGGGGAAATGGATATGAGGGAGGTGATGTGCTAGGGATTTAACTCTTTCTAGAGTAGTCATAGTTCAAGGGCACATTGCAAGTAAATACAAAAGTTATGGAAAAGGAAAAACACTGCAAGCAAACATTTAAAACACTTTTTTGTGCTTTTATATGTATTTTTTTAGCTGTTGACACCGTCTCATTAAAAGTGTTTGACATGTTTTTGAGCTTCTAATGCATTTAGCTACATATATGCATATATCTTTAAGTACATTTTAATACATTAGTAACTGTAACTAGATGATTCATATTTGGAACAAGGCCTTCTAGAAAGAAAATGCTATAATCATAATAGCCACTGGAATTTCAGTTTGTTGAATTTTAAAAGTTAGAGCTATAGTTTTCAGTTAAGGTATTCCTGTGCAGATGCTCATTTACATATTCATTGGAATAACACTGCCATGTAAATTAATTGACTTATTTCACTTTGAAACTTCCATCTATTTACAACCTGCCCAGAGGCCCCCAACACCTACATAAAACACTGGTTTTATTTGACTTGCTGTATATTTTCTTTGTTGTCTCCTATCTTGCTTGTCAGCTCATCAGCTCATATCAATAATGACTAGGCCAAGGCAATTAAGTAATCAGCATTTGTCAATCTCTGATTATGCTCCGACTTCCTGCATACTTTATTACTTTTTTTTGCACTCAATAGTTCTCTCCTAGTTTAGTGATCTCTGCAGCTCTTTCATAATATGGTTGTACATTTGTTCCCCACATTCAAAAATATTACCTAGGGTGAAATATTTTCTATTCTAAATAGGTGTATATGAAAGATTATAGAAATAATAGCTGAAAAGCTATACCTCTGATAATATGCCTGAAAATGATTATTCACCCATATGCAAATTTCAGTAACGTGTGGATTTCTCCCATTGATTCAGTGTTGGTAAATGACACTTTAAGTCTTGGTACATGATTGAATCAAAGATGGTAATTAGGTGACCTTGCAAGTTGCATGCACACCCCTGCACCATTTGACAGGTTTACTGTTAGTTTAGTAACTCATCAAAGGTACCTATATACATCATACAACAGGTGTTTGGACATATTTTTCAGCACTTGTTAATGTATGGTATGCAATTTTTTTCAACAGTTAAAGACTAGAAACCTAAAATTAAGTATGGTTAGTTTGGGAGACTGAAAATTCTTATTGTATTCCAAATAAGAGGCACAAATATGCTAAGAATTGCTGTTAATGGTTTATTGTATGATATAAGCTAAAGATGGTATAGGCACTATTAGGAAGAGTTCATATATTCTATTGCTGTGTTTGAGCTATTAAAAAAAATAGGGCCTCTCATAATCTGTTCTTTCCAATGATTATAAAATATACCGCAAATGAGGAGAAATCCCCCAACAGGTACACAAAGAGCAATGAAACCTGGCCAACTTTCAGACCATTACCAGCTATAAGATAAATCAATTTTTTTTTCTTGGAATTGGACTTTAAAGAATAACTGACCAGACTATGAAATCTCAAACATTTACATATTCTAAACAAGCCCTCACTAAACTCAATAGCTTTAGCCACTGTGGAGTAATTCATTCTTAATTTTCATTGCCAACGTTTCTCAGTTTTACTTTTACTTTTTCTCTGTAACTCTCTTCCCCACACCAAGCCTTCTAATCTCTAAAGTCAAAACAGAGAAGATGCACGGGAAAACAAGTCAAAGAAAAATGCTTAAGGAACGTAAGGAACTAATTGCTCCACAGATGTATGATACTATAGAGACCAATACAGTCCTATTTTAAAGCGTACTTTCTGCTTCATAATACTATCTAAATATGAGATGACTTTAGCTTGGCCACAGACTATGCATTCCACACCTATGAGATTTTGGGTCATTCCACCAACAGTGTAAAAGACAATCTGGAGAGAATAGCGGTGGCTTATATACTCCATCAGGCTGTATATATATTGCACTTCCAATATTCTTTGAATGCATCTAACATTACACTTTTTCCAGAAGCAAACACCTATGGTACTGCTAACCTTAAGTTCTAAGTCTAAAATACATATTTATATGAGGACAGCTGAGGTGTGAGGTGTTATGAGGATGCATGATCTTGCTATTAGTCTACAACAATACAGTTAACTTGGTTTTTATATGCCATTCCCATATATAGGACACAGCTAATTATTTGTAAATTGGATCATGATCATTTGTTTTTCTTCTTCTTTAAACACAAAGCAAACTGATATTCTAGCAAAGTCAATTTCAGACAGCGTTGTTGTTGAACCGAGTTCATAAGCTAGTTATAGAGTTAGTTCTTTAATAATGTGTGCAGTAATCCATAGTACCCAGATTTCAGTTTATGAAGCAAAATATGTATTTCTGTTGTTTTTCTTTGGGTTACTGATTTCTGCACATTGCAATTTTTTCTCGTAAGCTCATTATTGAAAATTCACCCCGAGCCAGACTCGGGAATACCGCCAGGGAGGTTAATGTAAAAGAGTCTCTGCATGCATGTGGATGTATGGCCACACACCAGTCAAAATCTGTGAACCTAACTTATCTAAATGATCAAACTGTTCTTAGTTTGAAGTTTGCATTGAACATCCAAATTATTCAGTTTCTGTGCCTTCTGTTCTAATAAAGTGCACTAAGATATGGGTGTTATAACAATTAGCAATAAAATGTGCGTGCACAAAGCAATACAGTAGGCCTACAAAATCTGTATGTCCTGCTACAGGATCAAAAAGTGCATTGTATATATGGGTATTTGTCATTGCAATTTCAATTACATGCACCACATGCACCGATGTATGGAATCTCATATGCAGACTAATGAGTAAAATTCTGCTCATGTGCACAGAGATGCAAGCATGAGCAGTATGTAACGCTTTGTGTATGCTTCACTAAAATGTTTTAAAAATGGTATCCTTTAATTATAGCAATCTGAACTTAAAATTACCCTATCAGGAAAAAATGCCAAGTTCTACCTGCAAGAGAAGACAAAGCCAAATGCCACTTTATTGAAGTGTTGATCTCTTTGGTCCTCCAATGTGCTCAGTAGCTCATCCTGCTGATCGCCGCATTACTAAAGGACGGGGCAAGAAAGGTAAGTATTTATATTTTCTTTTGCAGGTAGACCTTTTGGGGCATTATTTTTTAATACATAGTAATTTTCCTACATGTCATGGGAATTTTAAAATGTTAACAGCAGTTACATATACCCAAAAAACATTAGACAAAATTTAATTTTCATTTTAGGCACACCATAACTTCAGATTCTGGATGTGTGCTGTAGCCTGTGTGCCAATGTCCCATAGTAAAATACTCTAAGGATGCAATGTGCTTCTCAATGCATGATCAATGAGTAGGCATTAGTACATATTCTTTAGTAAATAAGCCCTTTATATATGCTAAAGACAGATGTAAACAAACATGTTGTTGCACTTAAATAGATTATCCAATTTCACCTTTTATGTATGCAAAATTAATAACCTAACATGATGTACATGAAGCATAAATAACTAGAGAAGACCACTAATACAACTTTTATTCAGTAAACATGTGTTGAAATAGGAAAATCCCATGGCTACACCAGTACCAGGAAGGATATCCTATGTATAGGTATTTTGCAGGCAGACAGTAGCCAGCGTACTATTTATTCATAAGGATATTCAAAATACACATTTAAATGCTAAAAACATGAGGAGGTAACTAAAAATAGCAATAGATTGTGATGTTCCCTTTGCAAAACAATCCTACAATCCATGCATGCAAATGAATCTGAGCATTGAACCTTTTAACTATTTCAATTTGCAAAAGCCAATAGTAAACTAGCATTGTACCCGCCCTGTGCTGATGGACCTGATGGGGAACTGCAGCTGAGCCGCTCGACCATGATCGGGAGCTGTACGGGCTATTGTGAATAGTCCGTACAGCACCCCCTCTACTGAACCTAAGGGGTCCTGGGGCCAAAGCAAGCCGAAGGATCGGCCAAAGCTACGGCCAGATCCTTCAGCAGCTTAGTGAATATACCCCCAAGTCATTTTTAGGTCTTTTAACCATAAAAACAAAATCAAAGATCCTCTCAGAATATGTAAATATAAAGTTACACTCTTTTTAATGCTTTTTGTTTTATCTTTATAATTATTTGCTAAATTAAAGGGTTTTATTCTGAGCATGGCTCAGCTTTCTATTGCCAGTGTACATTATGAAGCTATTACAGGTGTTACTTGTTCATCTATTGGTGGATTTTGTATCTCCAGTGTGCCTTTTTTTACTCAAAAGAGATTTCTGCTGAAGTCCTGAATCATATCCAGCATCAATCACTTTGATTAGGGTCTCACACCACAAATCCGGAAGCTTTTCTTCCGTGGCAGCTCCATATGTTGACTACAGCTGTTCTACTTTCTAAAGCAGAAGGTGACTGTAATATAAGAGTGTGTGTCTTTGTCAAATGGCAGTTGACTCTGTTTTTTTTCTTTTTTTACATAAATACTTTTGCTAGCCATAGAATGGATACATGTATCTAATTGTGAATGTTATAAAAACAATTATGATAATCAGTTTTAAGGAAGGAATACATTTAAAATTAGTAGTTCCTTTCTAAGATGTCTATAGACTAGTGTATATGTGCATTGCAGTCCCTACTCAGACCCAGACCTGACAACAACAGCCACTCCGGGAATATGTGAAAATATCCTCATGGGAATACTTCTACACTACAGTAGCAAATTCACTAATTTGTGAATTGCTTACAATTTTGAGGTTTGGTTGACATGTAAAAAAAACAAAGAAAAAAAAAGAATCTTGACCCACTGAAATTCTAACCCTAATTGAGCCATAGCATGCCAAATAACACATACAGCGTTATTCACAAAGCTGCCTTAGGCAGCCGAGTGAACACCCGACCCACAGTGAAGTGAGCCAAGCAGCATTTGGCTCGGCTATTCTTCTCTGTACCTCCGTGGTACCAAGCACAATAGTAAAACAGTGAAAAAAGTAGCAAAAAAAGTAGCAAAAAATGTTTAACAAGTTCAATAAACGATGAATCTTAAAAAATAGAGATTTAAAAAAAAAGATTATTTATAAATAATTAATTTAAAAAAGCAAAAACTAAAATAAAGATCATTAAAAATGGAAAAAAAGATCATTGAAAAATAAAAAAATACATAAAAAAAGGAAACAATTGGGCGGAGCTAGCAGTGACAGCTAACTCCGCCCAACTGTTTCCTATTGGCCGGGACCTGCTAGAGTCTTCTAGCAGGTCCCAGCCAATGAATAACAAGGTAACCTGGGGACGCTGATCTGTCATTGCAACTGGCCGGAGTCAGCCCGCTTCAGTTTTCACTTCGGCTCGGTCGAGCTGAAGCATTCGGCTTGACTGAGCCGCTCGACCAGCTTCGAGGTGCTTTATGGGCTGTAGTGAATAGCCCATACATCAGCCCTTCAGTTCTACTGAACTGAAAGGCTCAGGCGGCCGAAGCTAGCCAAAGGATCAGCTGGAGCTATGGCTGATCCTTTGGCTAGCTTTGTGAATAATCTCCATAGTCACATCTGCTTTCTTAGTGGAAAAAAAACTTTGTTGGACCCAAGCAAATGAATACTTGGATTAACACTTCAATTTGCAGAGCCATCTATCATACAAAACTCCAATGTTCATTCTGTGCAAATGGAGGCAAAAACAAATTATCTTAGCATATTCTCTTTGCAAGTTGAATGTAATATCAGGCAAATATTGCATTACGGTCAATAGATGGAGCAGGGGAGCATAGAAAAGATGTATTTATTTCTTATGCACTTCAGCTCCATCTATTGACCATAATATAGTATTTTACAGTGGATAAATACACCTCTATTTTTTTATATTTTATAAGCAGCCCTAACAGGTTCTATTGCAGAGTGAGATGCATCAAAGGGAGAAGAGATGGGCTATGCATTGACCTTTATATAATAAAGCCTGGGCTCAAAATTTCCACTCTCCTGCTCGCATTTGGCGAGTGGAAATTCCTGTCAGGCTTGCGGTCGCAGATCGCGTACCTGACTCGTGGGAGCAGCTGCTTCTGCTGGTCCATCTCCCTTCAATGTGTGGGGGGGCAGGGAACAGGAGGGCTTCTTATTTTATGTCTGGGGGGAGCAGGGGACAGGGGGGCTTCTTGTTTTATGTTTGAGGGCGCAGGGAACAGGGGGGAGAGGGTAATATTTTATATGTGGGGCTGCATGGAACAGGGCGGAGAGTGTATTATTTTATATGTGGGGGCAGGGACCTTTATGGTAATATTGTTAAAGTTGTTAATATTTATTTTTGTAACTTTATTTTGCATAAAACATCTAACAGTGTGATTTATAAGATTATGTAAGAGGGTGTGTTTAGGGGTGGAGTTAAGGGCAGGGTAGAGGTTAGGTGGGCAACTGGTGGTGAGTAACTCTTAAAGCCTGGCTAGTAGCTCAGGACTTGAAATTTTGACCCCTGATAAAGCTTTATATGGGATTTTATAGCTTGGTATTTTTTTCATTTTGTATGCACAGATCTGCTAGGCTTGAAGAGCCTACACCTGCTGTCCTCTGTCCTGGTAAATAACCCTTAATCCCTCAGAAAGCAAAGTCCAACACTATTTCTAAACAATCTGCTAAGTCTTATAATCTTATATAGTCAGTTCACAGCAAGCAAAGAAGGGGAGCATAGTCACTCCTCTGACTCATTTAGTTATGTGTGTAGATTTAATATATATGGTGAGTGTAGACTGTTACAGGGTACACCTCATGTCAGTGCAGTTCTGCAAATTAGCAGGTTAGATAAGCAAATTTCTTTCCTCTGATTTACAGACATGCACTGGTGTGTGATCCACCTAACAGTAACCTCTATGCATCATTCAAGTAACTGTCAAAATTTACTCATGAGAGCATACATGATGGACACTTGGTCAATTTATTTTCTTTAAATTGAGATCTTTAAGATCTTGTGCATAGCAAACTATATTTACCAATATTAAAAATGTCAAAAACATCAATGTTATAATAATAGACATGGTAATAGATACAGTATAGTCTGCTATGCACAATTGCAATGCAGCAATATTACCAATATAAATAGCTCCATTCACTTCCAGGCAATGGGATCATCATAGTGAGAGACCTGGAAATAAATGCATCCTCTTATCCATGGTGCTCCCAGAAAACTAAGGATGCTAATCTTATACATCGTAGCGTTGTTACCAGTGTTCCTGCTGAAGTTTGCAGACAGCCAGAAAGATCTATAGTCTTGCTGGGCTCGGACAGTGGCTATTCATTATGTACAAACATGATATTTTGACTTCTCATGTCCAGTATTTTTCCTATAAAGAACACTGTTATACATGTATCTGTACATATTTCTATTTCCATTTTTCTAAGTTATTAAACTTTCTAAAGTATCAGCAATTGGATTACAGGAATTCTTTATGGATGTGTTTATAAATAATTTTAAAAAATATGTAACTCTGCTTGACAAGTAAAGGCATAAACATGATAAATAGGTTTCAGTAACAATTACAAAATTGTCTAATTAGGATGAAAAATTGCACTGTTGAAAATTCTATTATTTATGGAATGTTATGATAACTGAAATAACTTAACGTTATAATTTGTACATGTTTAAGAAAATATTCCATTATCCATTGACAAATCTTGTTCATGTTAATTTTTCCAGACAAACAAAATATACAGTTAGCAGTTTCATAAGAATCCCATAAAGTGCGTAGGAAGTATGTTTTAAATCTTGTTTAAAGTGTTCTTTTGCAACTAGATTAACAGTTAATCATCTCTATGGGTAATACTGTATACTGCAATGAGAACTAGTTCACTTAATTTATATTACCATTAGAATGGTTTTTTACATTGCCTTTAACTTATGAGAATGTTACACTGCATATACTTTTGTAAGATGTTTTTGTATAGCTTATGAGCAAATTGTTCATCTGTTTTTGCTTTGTAACATATTTAAAGCAACCATGTGCTTTGCCCATTTAGGTTTCTTTTAATTCCCACTCTCTCAGCAGCATATATTTACCTTTATTTCTCTCCGTTTGCCTCTCCATTTAGTATTATGAGCCATAAAAAATAACCAGTATATATTAGCATGTGAATCACCCCATGTGACAATGGTTATATTGTAGATTAGAAGGCTGCAGGACTGCCAAGTCATTGCTGGGGAGGCACAGGGTGAGCTGAGCTGCTGAGAGAATGTCATCATGAGGGTGTCTCTGTATTTCTTGTTAAGAATGTTTGCATCTTCATAGCTTTGTCACACATTGGGTGGTGTTTGGATAGCATTGCCCACTGGTGTACTCTTTATACAGGAGGATAGGTCACATTTTATACACAGTGCAGCGCACTGATACATGCTACAAGACAATTTGCTGCTGTGTCAAAAACAAATGATTGAAAGAAAAGTAAAAAAGTGAATGTTGCAATGCACTTTACAACACATGACAGTGTGCATGCACAACACACATCCACAGGCATGCAATCTGTACAACTTATTGTTTTAACCTGGTGTGAATTGACTATTAATGGTCCAGCTCATACCTGCTCAATTTGCTACTTTGTTAAACCACAAACTTACTGGTTATTTTTTGGCGTGTCACAGCTTAAAAGGATTGAAAAGAAAGTCCTAGAGTGAGACTAAGGAGATATGGGAAGAATGTGAAAACAAAATGTATGTGGTCATGTGACTGCCCATTTAATGAGGACATTAAGCCATGTATTAGCTGTTATACAGTAACTTTTACAAAAGTTGACTTGTAAGAAGTAACTTGACTTGTAACTTTTAAATAAGTTGACTTGTAAGAAGACAATTTTGAGGGTTTATGTTTTGCTAACATATTTACATGTCATTTTATTGTCATAGAAATAACATCAGCTATAAATATATCAAAGCAGCTATACATTTCTGTCACAAATGTAAATGTCATCTTCTTATACACATTGCAAATTACGAAGTTATGAACACAATTTGTGTTGAAAATGCCATCAGAAATTTACTTTCTTGCTTGTGTGATTGGCAGAGAGATTAAGTCAGATTACAGAAAATAAATGTTTCATTTTTGGTGAGGTAATGTCAAATAGTCTTTTAGAATAAAGGGATGCATAGACTACAGCTTTACTTATTACAGCATTGATCTGGTGGTGACAATGGACACTGCAGATCCCTCTGCTTTGTAGTCAATTTAATGGAAATGCTGGCAAGGCTTACACTAATGTCTCCTAGACAGAAAAAGGTAGGGATTTGCAATATATTCAGCAAACATGTGTAAAGTTCAGTGGCACTTAATTTTTCACAGCATAACTTGGAATTTTAGTTTTTGCCTTTCTAGTTCCGCCTGCCATTTTATTAAGGTAACATCCCTAATAGGGAAACACCTACCATTTTCTTAATGTAACATTCCTAATAGGGTAACACAAATACACACTCCATTCAAATGTAAAAATTGAAGACCTGGTAAGACGCTCTAATTTTACTCCTGGCTACCTGTTACCCACCAATCCATATGATTGCAGATGTATTTAATTTATATTTGACCCTGATTCTGAGATGGCAAATATGGAAAAAAGAGGATCACAATGACAGTCAGGCAACTGGCATTTTCACAAGATGAGGTCAGCGATGGTTTCCTTTAACCTTCATCCATTTTCTTTCTTTGCTAAGCCCTAACAAAATGCATGCACTTATTTTGGCACCAAACATGTAGGGGCCGATAATAAATATTTTGCATTTTGTTTTGACGGAGAAACAAATTTACATGAAAATGTTCTCTTACAGAAATTGTTCCTGTCATATTATAGATAGAACTCATCCTAATAAATGTATTAAATTACAGCTTTCTGTTATCACAATGCCAGATGACTCTCCTTTCACAGGATGGCAATGGCTATCAAAGCATTGACATTTACTGTGGATAATTAGGGGACCTTTATCCATACCTGGAAATCATCACTAAGGACCAAAAGTCATCAGCCACACTTCTTTGTATTCAAATCCTCTGCATAGCTTAAAATATTTAATCTGTGACCATGCTTTGTTTCAGCAGCACAGACAAATAAGCCTATTACAGAGAGCAGATAACTTAATGAGATTGATCCATACAGAAGAGAGATCAATGGGTTAGATACAACCTTACCTGAGAGGTTCATCATTCACAAAGAACTCAAAAGCCAAATGAAAGTCATATTCAGCTGAATTTTTCTTGTCTTACAGCGAAAAAAAGAGTAGCTTTGTCATGGAAATGTTATTGGAAATTAAGCATTTATGTAGTGACAGTTACTTGTTTACTATGTTAATAAAACTATACAAAATAACATAATGTAGCATACACCAGCCTTACTGGCACGTGTAAAAAGCTCTCCAGCAATTGGCTCCACTTTATCCAAAATGATGATCACATCCATCAATCATTTTGCTTACCTCTGTCAGTTTTTTCAATTTATAAATCTGTTGCAGATAGGGCAGCCCATCTACAAGAAGGTATAACCACAGCCCAATAGGCCTCTGTTTGGACAGCATTTGACTGGCCTTGCAATGGTTAATCATTAAATGCTAGTGGATACTTAATTCCACTATTTAAGTGTGCAAACAGACCATCATGGTACAACAGTGAATAAAAAGGATTTAGGATTAACAGAAATATTTGTCATATAATTAATTCACATAATTTCCACTTCTAATGTTGCTACTATTGCTTCTAAAGGAAAATATATTTAGTAAACCAACACTAACTTAGTTGTCTGTAGACATACGATAGTGTCCTAAAGGGTAGCTGTAATTGTATTGGTTTAATTCTATTTTAGCTGTTTTTTTAAAGTTTATACATTTTTACCTGTGTTTTTATATCTGTTGTTTCACTATATATAAATAAGATATTCAAAAATATAAAAAGATTCTCAAAGAACCATGGGTTAGAGAAAGACACACAGACATCTAATAAAAGGTGAGTCACTTCTCTGACTCACTTCTCTGATCACTCAGTGGGGTTAAAACCCTAATATGGGCATGAGTCATATGTAAATTGCATTTCCTAAACTTTATAAAAGTGGAAGGGGATGTATTGCAGGGACAAGTCTATAATTTTGCCACTTTATAGATCATTGGTTAGACCTCATCTGGAGTACGCGGTCCAGTTCTGGTCACCAGTACTAAGAAAAGATGTCCTTGAGTTGGAAAAAGTCCAGCGGAGGGCAACCAAACAAACAAAATAAATAAACATAAGAATGTCTAAACATTTGTAATTGCAACCATTTTCTGTGCGAAGTGGTGCATTATCTGATAGAAATGCAGGGGTGCCAATATTTTTGGCCATGACTGTATATATAATTCTACCCAACAAAAATTAGAGCTAACCATCAAAAAAAAAATGTACACTGATATGGCATTTATACTCCACTAACAGCAAGTTGACTTGCAAAGAACATTATACATTCTAAAGAAATGTATGATTAAAAAAAAATTACATGTGCATTTCCTAAACAGCAGAACATGTGCCTACATTTTAAAGCAAATAAAGCCCAATTCTATATCTTTATTAGAGATGGGCTGGATGTTCGGGTCGAGCGTGAGTCAAGCGTGAGTTTGACTAGTCAAACTCACGCTCGACTCGAACATCCAGCCCATCTCTAATAATTATATAGAATTGGGCTTTATTTGCTTGAAAATGTAGGCACATGTTCTGCTGTTTTAGAAATGCACATGTAATCTTTTTTAATCATACCCATCGCTAGTTCGTGTGTTCGCCGAATTATGGCAGCCGTTGCGGCATTGAAGCAGAGGATGACATAAGGATGACATAAGGCACTCTTTAAGGGAGGATTTTCTTTCCCCAGAAACCCAAGGAGTAGATCGTGGCTGGGAGGAGGTAGTGCACAATAGTGTCATCCTCAGTGACCCTGAAGACTCTGAATCTCATGCCTCCTCATACTTACGGTGCATGGGCTCTTGCACCGTAAGTGCAAGAGCCCATGTGTAACACCTTTCCAGACACTGGTAGGTTACCAAGTGATGAAAGAGGTGCTTCTGAGGCTTTGGTTGGTCAAAGGAAGAGTGGTGGAGAAGGGGCTGCTTGAGTGAGGCCTTTAGAAATTTTTTCAGTCCTCGGCGCCCAGGGATGTTAACTTTAGGCACCCATCGGCAGCGTGTGCATCATATGCTGCAGGATTACCTAGGGGCAAGAGCAGACATGGAGAGCTTTCCAGCAGACGATCCACTGGCTTCCTGGGTCTTGAGAATGGATAACTGGCTAGAACTTAGCCAATATGCCATGGAGCTACTGGGATGCCCTGCATCCAGCGTGCTTTCCGAAAAAACATTCAGTGCTGCTGGAGGTTTTGTGACAGATACAAGAGTACATCTGTCCACAGACTCCGTTGACCGTCTGACATTTATCAAAATGAATCAGTCCTGGATCAGCAGCAGCTATCAATCCCCTGATGCAGATGTCACCAAATACATTTGTTGGGGGTCTCTGGAAGACTGCCTAGGCTGCCTAACTTTGTGGGGGATTATTCGATCTTGAAGTAATGTTCTAGGCGTAGTGCACCACCAATGACCAATGCCCAATTTTTCCGCACCCGCATGTGACAGGTGCATATAATTAAAATTTTTGCAGCAGGGTTCAATCCCGCACTCGCAGAGAATAACTCTGAAGGGTTATGGTGTGAAGGCACCGCCAACACCCAAGGCCCAATTTTTATGCACACGCATGTGACAGGTGCATATCATTTGAATTTTTTGCAGCAGGGTCAAATCCTGCACTCGCCAAGATTAACTCTGAAGGGTTATAGTGTGAAGGCACCACCAACACTAAAGGCCCAATTTTTTTCTCCACTTGTGTGACAGGTGGATATAATTTGAATTTTTTACAGCAGGATCCAACCCTGCACTCGTCAAGAATAACTCTGAAGGGTTACGGTGTGAAGGCACCGCCAACACCAAAGGCCCACTTTTAAGGCACCAGTTGTTGCTTTCATCCAACGTCTGCAAAAGAGGCATCAGAATGTATCCAAAAAATCTCTAACCTTGTTCCAAGTGTCCTAAAATGTGGCCTCTATACAGGCTGCCTTCCCAAGCAGTTGTTTAAAAGATTGCAGGAAAACCAATTACCGGAATGTCATTTTTTTTCTTTTTAAATGTCACTTTTTGCTGTAACAGGTTCTATACATTGTACAGATCCGCCACTTCATAGGCAGTTTAAGGGGACCCCCTAGGCATGATATTTAAAGGAATTTTTCATTTTAATTGTTACCCTTTAAGTGATGTAAAAATCACTGCTCCTTTTTTTTTTGATTGATACATGTCCCTTAGGGCAGTACCCGGATCCCCATACCCTTTTTATGTCCAATAACTTGCATATAAGCCCTCTTAAAGGGGACAATTGTTTTTGAAAGTTCTACCCCCATAGACTTGCATTGAGTTTGAGTTTGAATTCAAACTTTTTGGATGTTCTAAAGTCGGGCCTTTTCGGCCCATGACTAATCATAATCACATCAGTGTGCTAACTAATCTCCATAATCATTACCAAAATCTCCAGAACAGATCCTTTAAATTTACTCCCACTGCGTTATAACGTCTTCCCAGTCAGGGAGGCAAATATGGCCCTTAGTGTTATCTTAAAATGCATCAAAAGCCAACAACAAAAATGTCAAAATATTGCAGTTTACCAGTCCTTAGATATAGTTGCTTCCTTAGTTTTCCTTTTTTTTAAGGCACGTTTTCTATTTTTCACGTGGTTATCCTGCCAGTATTATACTTCCTGATCTAGGATGACAACGTTTACTCATTGTGCTGTATCCATGCAGAAGCCATCCCAAGCAATTTTATTCCCAGTCTGTTCCTAACTGACACTTGGTAGGGTAAAATATGTCTAACTAATGTCTACTACCATATAAGTGCACAGATAAAGCTAACTGATTTGGACATTTGGCACAAGGTGAAAAACAAGGTTGTATACAGGTACAGTAATTGTATGTTGAGGTATCTATCTCATTTGTTAGAAATTCTAATTCCAACTGTAACATGATTTATGTTGGTGGACTGCAACTGAAAGATCAGAAGAGTTGAAGTTGGGCTTAGAGTAAGATAAATATATACTAAATGTACATAAATTCCATGACAGAATTAATCATGATTTCATTGATCATGTTTATGAAAATATAAATTCATACATTTTCATGTATGGCTCTGAGCAGCTCTGTTATTTCTGTGATTATCATATTGTATTGATATATGTGTGATTATCATATTAGTAGTGACTGCCATGCATGCAATACATGCATTCTCTGATTAATAATAAAACAATTTAATGAAGTTGGTGTAACATACTGTATTACTGATGGATTTATTGTTAATGGTAATCCAACCATTAAACTAAGTGTGGTAGGTTGTTAAATGAACGGTGTTAATGTATACATAGCTACATGGTTCTTAGATTAAAATCATGATGTCTGCAATGAATTACATAATCATTCAGCTTGTTTAAGTTGTAAATTGGATATTCTAACCTCATCAGTTCTAATACTTTAATCAATAGTGACTATTTACTGTAAGGGAGTGCAGGTCAAGAATCACGGGAGAGCTAGAAGGGAGAAGGCAAGGGCCACTTCCCTCCTATTCCACGCCTTTAATACAGATCTGCCTGCATAGTACTTCTTTTCCACCACTGCTTTTGTTCTTCTTGGATGCATAACAGCCAGACCTTTTCATTCCCCTGAGCCCAGGCAGTCAGACCTAAAAACTAGACACTGAGAGGTGCTTTCATAAGCTTATTGTGTCTTTTTTTTAAAAATAAGCAAACATACTACTCGGAAGCCAGAGTCAGGAAGCCAGAGTTATGGAATGCTACCCCAAAATGTGCTTGGCTTATGTTAGGTAGTGTAGCACTTTGCACTGAATATGCAGTCGATGCCTGAGCTCTGACCTCAAAAACTAACACAACTAAGGCATCTAAACCAAAGAAAACACCAGTCTTTTTATTTCTTAACCATAGGTAATAAGAATATCAAAACCATATTTTCAGTAGTAAATATTTTACTCTTGTTTTTATGTACAGTCAAGGTTTCTATCAGTTTTTCTTATTAAATGGTCCATGTACACTACTTTGTATTTTCCTTAGTCTTATCTTCCTCTGTAGCTGACTAGCATTAAAAATGAAGGGAATGAGTCACTAAATGTGATTTAAACAGCACACATAATGCGGTACAGTTTTTTATTACTCTAAGCCAGGATGTAGCTCATCAACATTCAGTTAACATTATTCATAAATGATGCACAAAATATCCTTTAAAGCACCTTACAATATTAGTGCTGGCTTTTCTGCTGGTTTTTGTTTCAAGTTGTAATCCTGGGAACAGTAAGTCAAAGTATATCTTGAATAGTGTTCCTAGACTTCACTCAAGACAAAATCTAAACAGATCATAGGAAGCAAAATTATGCATAATTAATCAGCAGCCTTTATAAATATAAGTGTGCAATATAACTTAACAAATTAATTAAAAAAAATGATGATATAATGTCCTTCTCTGCATTCACAAATTGGATAAAAAAAGTAGAATTAAACGAACATTCGACAAAAGAGAACCATTTCTCATTTGGCTGTGATATTATTACATTTGTAATATTGTCAAAGTTTACTTCTATTCATATGCAGTTACAAAATACCACATACTGTAGCATATAGACATACCAAAAAAAGTAAGCAATAAATGAATCTGAAGACAGATCTGAGAGGAGAAAATATTAGTTGACTGATCTAAATCTGTAAATAAAATTCTATGTATAAGGTGTAGTGGTTCTCTTAAATTATGATTAGTTAAAAACATTTCAGTTGTTTACATTTTTCCTTGCAGAAATAGAAAGTTAATTCGATTTCTTAGGTTCTCTATATTTTCCTATGACTCGCCTTTTTAGTTATAACGCTAGCTTTAAGGCTAAAAATATCTGTAGTAACAAACTTTATTTCATTGTGAAATGTAGACAAAACCATAGCAATAGTGCCTATCATGCTTAAAAGGCTTGAAGAATGCAAATGCACTACTAACTTATCAACTTATCTTTAAATTACTGTACATCTCTAAAAAAAATGAAAACTAACATTTAAAAAAGTATGTAAGCCTTAATAATGAACTTATCTTATTTGCAGCTTTTTGGTCTGTGTTTTGTTGAAAGTGTTTCACTATATCTGTTCAATAAATTGATACTGTTGATGATGCCATAGATCTACTGAGCTTTGTGTGCATTCTGCATTCTCTGTACTGTTAACAGTTATCAGATTCTAGGTCTCTATACAGACTTCAGAACATGTCCCCCTATGCCATGGAGAGAGGAAAGGAGGGTGCTTTCTGTAGTCCTAACATCCTTCCTTTCCTAGATTGACAATGCGCTTCTGACAAGCTTTGACACCCTAGGACAGGAAGTGTGTTAATGGCAGGCTTACCAGATAAAATATAAGATAAAAGAAAAAAGAATACTGCAGCCACCACATCTGAGGACTGGTAAGTGGCAATAAATTACATTTTAACTCTTGAGTTATTGAGTCATAATTATACTTTGTGTAATTGGTAGTGTAGTTGTAACCGGGCCATTCAATTTCTCCCTTATATCCTTTGACATTTGTAGAGCTGTAAAAGGCACACTAATGTCACACTTTGCTCCATAACACATGATTTGATAGCAAACTGACAAGTTGATTTAACCCTAATATACATAGAGATCATCAAAGATTAGCTGCCCAGTCTGAATTTAACAGCCTCTGTTTGTGTCAGTACACTTGAAAATAATACTGTGACTAATTAGTCTGCCTTAAATATGAACATTGTTTAACATCATAAGGATTTTATTTATTGCACTGCATTACTGACAATTGGACAAAAACACACATATATATATATATATATATATATATATATATATATTAGTGGGAAAAGTCATTTTCAGCCTGACATTTTGCTGCAGGAGGTGCATTGCAGTGCCATTAATTTGCACTGGAACGCATAGTTCCCTGTGTTCCAGTGTAGTGCGATTTTTAAAAATGTGCATACTGTTTTATTCTGAAGTAAACTTAATGTTTGTAACGCTGCATTTGTGTATTTTATTTTAAATAAATGATGGTATTGTTTTTTATTTTATCCGATTAATCGAAAAAATTATCGGCAAACTAATCGATAGTTAAATCGTTAGTTGCAGCCCTAACAAGTTCTATTGATTCATTTGGGAATGTTAATGATAGGTCCACTTTTAACTTGCTTGCAAAGGTAGAAACACTCCATATTTAAGGTAAGTATAGAATATGCTGTTGGTGTAGAGATATTTAATAATTAAAATTGGGTAATCACTTTTTTTTCTGCGGAAATGTGTACCTCTTTTCCTACGCTTTGAAGGTGGCCTTTTGGATGGAAATGTCCTTCTTGATATATCTGAAACAGAGGTGTTATAAGGATGAAAACATAAGTTAGGTACCTGGTAAATTTGTTTCCAGGAATCTTCTAGGGCAGCATCTGAGAGAAGGGATCCACCCACCTAAAACAGAAAACACATCATCATGCACAATTAGAATAAAAGGGGCCCTCTCTCCTAACCAACTCAGTATAACGATAGAACCGAAGGCAGAAAGGACCACTAGACCGTAACACTGAAATTCATGTTGAACCACACCCCTCAAAAAGCACGGCGGGAATCCGTGCTGCCCTGCAAGATTCCTGGAAACAAAGTTACCAGGTACCTAACTTATGTTTTCCCCATTCATGTTCCAGGGCAGCATCTGGGAGGATCAGTTAGAAATTATCATACTTTTTCGGGGGGCACTGGCAAGAGCACCTTACTGCCAACAGCCTGATGAGAAGGGTAACTCTGCAGTGCTACACCAAAGATTGTAACTTAGCTTAGTGGCTTCCTTAAAGATATTCTCTGATGAAAACTTAGCTTTCTTTGCCCAAGAGGAGTTTAAGGCCTTATGGACGCTTGTCCCAAAAACTCTCGGAGGATGACAGGGCAATAGATGTCCAAAGCCACCAGACATCAGTGTTATAATGTTTTTCAGCCTGTCTTCGGCCCGGAACCAGGCCAAAAATATTCTTGAATCTCCTCCAAGAGTGACTGCTTCCCAAGAAGTACCAGATAATCTTGTACAGTCAAGTTGGATCTAGAAGCTAGCTTTCATATAATGGATGAGATGACCCCCGTGTTCGGTTCTAACTCGAACTTTCGAACATGGAAAAAGTTCTAATTCGAACTTAGAACTCAATGCAAGTCTATGGGGGTAGAACTCAGAAAATGAAATGTCCCCATTTTGAAGCCTTATATGCAATTAATTGGCCATAAAAAGTGTATGGGGATCCGGGTACTGCACTGGGGGACATGTATCAATGAAAAACACACTTTTAAAAAATACAATTTTTAAAGGAGCAGTGATTTAACATCACTTAAAATGAAACATTAAAAATAAAAAATTCCTTTATATATGGTGCCTGGGGGGTCCCCTTTCACTGACCGTAAAGTGGTGCATCTGTATGATGTATAGAATCTGCTGAAGCAAAAATGACATTTATATAAATTTTATTGATATTTATATAGAACTCTAATATATACAGAAGTCTGATTATATATCACATATATTACATACTGTGTATATATATGCAGGGACTTAGATGTGAGACATGATTGGGCAGAGTCATC